>NC_059258.1:1185070-1215070 GCF_017591435.1 Portunus trituberculatus
TGTGGTAATTTGGATTTTTTTTTCAATTTTCCTTTTTCCTTCATCTATTTTTTTTTTTTTTTTCATTCTTTTTTGGTGAAGAGTTTATATCCATTTTTTCTTGTATTTCATCTCCTTTACTGCTTTTTTTTTTTCCTCCTTTTTTTTTTTTTTACTCGTATTATGACTGGTGGTGGTGGTGGTGGTTTGGAAATTTTTTTGTTATTCATTCTTTGGGGATTTTGCTTTCCATTTCTTTAGTGTTTTCCTCTTTTCTCTGCATCTTTATCTCTTCCTTTTCTCTTTTCACTCGTATCACTGGTGGTGGTGGTGGTGGTGGTGGTGGTGATGGTGGTGGTGATATATATATATTTTTTTTTTTTACTATTAATTTTTTGAGGCCCTTTATTTTCCATTTTTTACTTTTTTTCTGCTTATTTCTCTCCCTTTTCTCTCCCCTTTATTTTCTTTCCTTTTTTGCGTTCCTTCTCAGTTTTCCTACCTTTTCATATTTTTTTTCTCCCTCTTTCTCTATTTTCTTTTTTTCGTCCCTCTTTTCTCATTTCTCGCATCTTTTCATTCTTTTCTCATTTTTCTCGCTTCCTCTTTTCCATCATTCTACTGTTTTTATTTTCTTCTCTCTTTTGCGTCCCTTTTCTCATTTCTCCCACCTTTTCATTCTTCTCTATTTTTCTCTTCCTTTCTTTCCCATCATTCCACTGCTGTTATTTTTGTCCATTTTTTGCTTCTCTTTTCTCATTCAGTTCTGACGTGGATGTGAGTGCTCGTGTTTTGTCTCATTAACAGCGACCCTGCGACTTTTCCCGTCACTCTCTCACTTTTTATAACCTTTCTTTAATTTTCTTGCTCCCTCTCTCCTTTGTCGCCATTCCTGTATTACCGCTAGTCTTTCCTTTCATGACCGCTGGAATGTGAGAGTGGTGTGTGTCGGAGTAGGGAGAGGAGTGTGATTGTTTTAATATGTATCCTTATTATTCCTTCATCGCATTTTGACTTGATAGTTTCGTAACTCTACAAGAAGGTAGTGAAAATATAGTGAAAATAAGGGAAGCTAGAGAGAGAGAGAGAGAGAGAGAGAGAGAGAGAGAGAGAGAGAGAGAGAGAGAGAGAGAGAGAGAGAGAGAGAGAGATGGGGACAGGGATGGAAGGAAGGACAGACGGGACAGTAAAAATAGGGAGATAAGACTGAAGTTTACGAAAGACGAGGAGGAAAAAATGAGAAATGATGCAAATTAGAGTTGGGAAGGTCGTGAGGGAGGAAGGTAAAGGGTTAAAGTAAAGGGTTAAAGTAAAGGGTTCGGGGAAACTTGGGATTAGAGAAGGTATTAGTGTAGATGGAAGGAAATTAAGGAAGAAAAAGGATTATGTGAATGAGATAAAAGATAGAGATGATTTCTTTTGTATAGTGATTGAGACAGTGAAAGATTGAATGAATTACTGAAGGAGTGAATAAATGAATGGTATAAGTGAATAGGTGAATGAATGAGTGAATGAAGGAAAAGTAAGAGAAAAAAAATAGATGACTAGATAAATGAATAGACAACCTTAGCGAATGAGTGAATGAATGAGGAGAATAATAACGACAGTAAATATGATGAATAAAAACGAAAAAAAAAAATAGATATGTTGACTAAATGAATAGACACCTTAGCGAGTGAGTGAGTGAGTGAGTGAGTGAGTGAGTGAGTGAGTGAGAGGAAGAGTAAGAGGCCGGCATCGTGTGAGGTGGACTAACCTAGCTCATAAAAATCTTGACTGGACGAAGTTATGATTAATTCTTCCCTCTCACGCGAGCTCTCCCTCTCCCTCTCCCTCTCCCTCTCCCTCTCCCTTATTTTACCTGTGCTCCTTATTATCTCTGGCATCATTTAAGCTTAGGAAGGTGATAATTAATAGTTTTCTGGGATCAGTCGCTTTTGGGGCGGTAATTATAGTTGTTAAAAAGGATACTGATGCCGCCTCGGTGTGTTGAAAGAAGAGCAGGACCAGGAGCAGGAGGAAGGAGGGAGGGAGGAGGAGGAAGAGGTGTAGGTAATGGGTCTGTGTCACGGGACTTCTTTCATTTACAAACTTATGCTTCATCACCTCCTCCTCCTCCTCCTCCTCCTCCTCCTCCTCCTCCTCCTCCTCCTCCTCCTCCTTGTCCTCCTCCTCCTTACCTTGCTTACCTGCCCTTCTCACCTCCTCTGCTGTGGTGGTGGTGGTGGTGGTGGTAGTGGTAGTGGTAGTTTATTCAGCATTTTCAACTAATTTTCTGTTTTACTTTATTGTTATATCTTGATTCTTATTTTTCTATTTTTCTTTTTCTTTTTTCATGTCCTAATCATTCCTAACCTACCTTAACCTAACCTGACCTAACTTAACATAGTATCAACTTTTCTATGTTAAGAGGGGAGAGCTGGCCAAGGACAACAACAAGGAAAAGCCCACTTACTTGCCAGTCCCCGTGCAGATCCGAAAGAGTTAGGCAAAGGAAAGGAATAAATGTCTTGAAACTTCTCTCAAATACTTTAAACTGACCTAACCTTACCTTACCTAACCTAACCTAACCTAACTCTAACCTTAACCTTAACCTAACTTAACCTTAACCTAACTTAACCGTAACCTAACTTAACCTAACCTAACTTTACCTTAACCTTAACCTAACTTAATCTTAACCTTAACCTATCTTAACTTAACCTAACTTAACCTTAACCTAACTTAACCTTAACCTAACTTAACCTAACCTAACCTCACCTCACCTCACCTCACCTCACCTAACACACCCTGACCAAACCCTATTACAGTACAACGCCGCCGAACCAGCGCTTCATTTCATCTCAACTCTTCATGAGGAAATGGACCCACGTTTTCTTTGTCGCTATATAGAGCAGGCGATGGTGCTACGTTAAGGTATTGAATCCTTATAGAGCGAACAATGGGGTGCTTTTATCCTTTTCAAACACGCTTCTATTTTCTCTTTTATGACCGTCCACCTACTAGGCAATTATCAGATTGTGCCATTGAATAACCCAGGCTAAAGAAAAAAAAAGAGATTCATTTCTTTGTGCAACCTCGCGTCCCCTCTCTCTCTCTCTCTCTCTCTCTCTCTCTCTCTCTCTCTCTCTCTCTCTCTCTCTCTCTCTCTCTCTCTCTCTGGTTCGTGGAATGTAGATTTTTGCTGTATTATTATTATTAGTAGAGAGAGAGAGAGAGAGAGAGAGAGAGAGAGAGAGACACACACACACACACACACACACACACACACACACACACACACACACACTTCATTTACATTAGTTCACGTTTTTGTTTATCTCTAGAAAAAGAAAATAGTACAACAGATTATCATACTACGAGAGAGAGAGAGAGAGAGAGAGAGAGAGAGAGAGAGAGAGAGAGAGAGAGAGAGAGAGAGAGTGTATTATGAGTAAAAACGTAGAAGGTAATTTCCATAACAGGTATTGTCAGACCGAGAGGGAAAAAAAAAGGGAAATAAATGACAAAAAAAAAACACTTCATTCTGAAATTTTATATATATTAAAAGGAAGGAAAAAAAATGTACATTGAATAAAACGTAAAGAAAATGAGAGAATTGGAGGAGAAACTTTTATTTTTTTCCTTTTCTCTGTCATGTCACCGCTTGTCTCTGTCTCTGTCTGTCTCTCTCTCTCATATTTATTCAGTTCGTTAGTTATTTTCTTATCTATTTTATTCATTTATTTATCTCTTCCTCTCTTTGATCGTGTTTCCACCTTGTCTCTTGGAGTAAGCACCACAAACAAGCGAAACAAATATAAAACAAAGATAAAAAGATGAAAAAGAATGATTGTTTTCACTTCTCACTGTTTTGTTCTCTTTTCTTTTATTTCCTCCTCATCTTTACAAAAAAGGGAAAAATTGTAAAGATATTCGTTCTCTCTCGATTCATTCATGGAAAAATTGTATAAATGAGTGATTGATGTTTTAACCCTCTCTCTCGTCTCTGTCTCTGTCTCTGTCTGGTCTCGTCTCGTCTCTGTCTCTCGTCTGTTTCTCGTCTCTCGTCTGTCTCTGTCTCTCGTCTGTTTCTCGTCTCTCGTCTCTGTCTGTCTGTCTCTCGTCTGTCTGTCTCTCGTCTGTCTGTCTCTCGTCTGTCTCTCGTCTCTCTCTCTCGTCTGTCTGTCTCTCGTCTGTCTGTCTCTCTCTGTCTCTCGTCTCTGTCTCGTCTCTGTCTCTCGTCTCTGTCTCTCGTCTCTGTCTCTCGTCTCTCTCTCTCGTCTCTGTCTCTCGTCTCTCGTCTCTCGTCTCTGTCTCTCGTCTCTGTCTCGTCTCTGTCTCTCGTCTCTATCTCGTCTCTCTCTATATCTCGTCTCTCTCGTCTCTATCTCTCGTCTCTGTCTCTGTCTCTCGTCTCTCTGTCTATCTCTCGTCTCTCGTCTCTATCTCTCGTCTCTCGTCTCTCTCTGTCTCTCGTCTCTGTCTCTCGTCTCGTCTCTCTCGTCTCTTATCTCTCGTCTCTCGTCTCTATCTCTCGTCTCTCGTATCTCTATCTCGTCTCTTGTCTCTCTCTCTATCTCTCTCTGGTTTTTACGACACAAAAATAATGAGAGAAGTATAAGCACTTGAGATGTGACCTTTTTCGCTCTCATAATCACCAAAAGGGAAAAATTACCTTGATAGAAGTCTTCATACGTAAAATTACAACATGCAACACACTGCCAACCCACGCCAGGCCCTTAAGTCGAAAGCCTCACCCATTAACACCTCACGGACAGCCCTTAATGCCGCCTCCCCCTTGGCTTCCCGTAACTCACAGCTTTCTTCGTCCTGGCTTCACCGCACCGACGATCTGCTCCCGGAAGCTTCTTGTAATTAAAAAGTCATTAATTGCAGATCGTCAACAGATTAATTAAGGAATTTAATCTTAGTTTCTTGTGGGTGGCGACAGCAACGAGGAGGAGGAGGAGGAGGAGGAGGAAGGAGGAGGAGGTTCTGCTTTGATGTCTCTTTTCTCTCACTTTCTCTATCTCTCGTGTCTCTTTCTCTCTCTCCTGTGTGACTTGTTTTTGAGTTGGCAATAACGCCGTGAGCCGTGACAAGCCAACCACGCCCGAAAAACACGGAATAATGATCACTTACTGTGTGTGTGTGTGTGTGTGTGTGTGTATTCTTGTTTGGTTAGCTGTTTTTTGTTTTTTTTTAATTACTATTATTTTTTTGCCTTTTTTAAAAGTAGGAATTCTTAATAATACATTTATTTATTTTTTTTTGAAATCTGAAAAAGACAAAGAAAAGCATTGTAATGGCAGATAAACAACAACACAACAACATGAACAACAACTACTACTACTACTACTACTACTACTACTACTACTACTACTACTACTACTACTACGACGTGACATTTAAGTTCTATTCGTGATTTCTTGGTAATCTTTCTTTTGTTTCGCTTGTGGCAAGAAAATAAAGGCGAAGGTAATAGTATAGAGCTTAGAGACGACACACACACACACACACACACACACACACACACACTGGCGATAAATATACATAGTGTGTTTAAATGAGTGAATAAAGGAGGAGGAGGAGGAGGATAGGAAAGGAAATAGTTATGTATATCACCTTATGTGCGTTTAGGCCTATTTATTTTTGCTGACGCGTCTCCAGGTAGGCTTAAACTGCGCATTTTGAAATATTTTACGAGAATAGCAACAAATCTATATATCACACTTATGCCTCAACCTTTCCCTCTCTCCTTCTCTCCCTCTTTCCTTCATTCCTTTATTCCTTCCCTTTCCTTGTTCCGTTCCTCTTCCATTCTTTGACCTGCTAACCTCTCTACATCTTGTTTTCCTCTTATTGTTCTCCTTTTTTTCTTCCCTCCCTCTTTCTCTACATGCCTTTCTCTCCTTTTTTATCTCTCATCTGTTCCTATTTCTCCTCTTCTTCCAGAGAGAGAGAGAGAGAGAGAGAGAGAGAAGATAGTGACGAAGCAGAATAGTGAAGAGGGAAGGAAAGAAGGAATGTTACAGCAAAGTGACTGTAGTCTAGTGTGCCACAAAAACAGTGACATATTTCCACCTTGTGTTACCTGAACAGTCTTGGCACCTGTGGCACTTACCTGGCAGTGACACCTGGCTTTCTGCTGCCGCTGTATATTTACGCGTAGTCTGAGAAACGAGAGAGCGTCTTACAACTAGGATAAATAGAAGCATTTGAGTGAAGGATTGAATTAAAGTGTTGAATTGTGAAGGTGGTGATGTTTGGCCAAGATGAAGTGTTGATAGATAGATAGATAGATAAATTGATAGATAGAGAATGAGTTTGACAAAGGATAAAATAAATTAGTGTTGATTTGCGAAGGTGATAACGTTTGGCTAAGTTGGTAAATTGTTGATAGATAGATAGATAGATAGATAAAGAATGAGTTTGACAAAGAATAGAATAAATTGAGGAGTGCTGTTGTAATATAGTTTGGCAAGTAGATGGAATGCTGTTAAATAGATAGATAGATAGATAGATAGAGAATGAGTCTGGCTGAGAAGGATAGAATAAATTGAAGTGTTGTTGTCATAATGTTTGGCAAGTTGATGAAATGTTGTTGAATAGATAGATAGATAGATAGATAGTGAGTTTGATAAAGGACAGAATAAATTGAAGAGCTATGTTGTAATGATATATAGCAAGTTGACTGAGTGTTGATAGATAGAACGGTAAGTTAGAATGTGTTTGATAAAAGGATTGAAAAGATTATGAGTTTTGTAAACCATAATTTCTGACCAGGTTGAGTAATAAAGCAAGTTAGTCAGCTGAGTAAAGAACGAATGGGATGAAAAAAAGTGAACGAAATGATTAATGAACACCAAAATAGGTAAATAAATAAACTGATGAAAGATAAAGATAAGAAGAGAGAATAACAAGAAGAGAGAGAGAGAATAGGTATCATGTAAGTTTGGTTCAGATAAATCTACAAATAAAATTCACACAAAATTAATAATGAGAGATATAGATGTTTATAGAAGTAATACCCTGCAGGACACACAGACACACAGACACACACGAAGCTCTTAGTGTAATTAGAAGGCAGGGAGTCAAGGTGAGAGTGAGAATTCATTGGGATTCACAAATTCAGGTGTAATGAAGAGGGCAGGTGTCGTCAATACCTGGACGCGAATGTCACCTGGCCACCTGTCTGTATCACCTGTGCCAAGTGCATTTCTGTTTACCTGTACGAGGGAAGGTGATAAAATAAATAGATGATAGATAGATAGGAAGATGAGATAGAAAATTAAATAGATAGATAGATAGATAGGTGGACCGATAGATAGACCGATATATAGATAGATAGTTAGAGAGTAAGAGGGAAGGTGAGAAAATATATAGATAGATAGATAGGAAGATAAGTAGATAGAAAATTAAATAGATAGACACCGATAGATTAAATAGATAGAGAGAGAGAGAGAGAGAGAGAGAGAGAGAGAGAGAGAGAGAGAGAGAGAGAAAATAAAGAAGAGAAGATGAAGGCGAAAGAGAAAATAGAAAAAAATGATTGGAAAGAGAAAAGGAGGAATAGAAAGAAAGAAATGAGTGAAAAAAAACATGCAATAAATGATAATGAGATGGAAGGAAGCAAGAGAAGAAGAGAATGAGAAACAGGGAGATAGAGAGGGAAGAAACAAAAATGAAGGAATTAGAGAAGGTGGAGTAAATGAGGAAGATAGAGCGAAGAAAGAAAAGAGGCACAAAGAAGAAAGGGAAAAGAAAAGAGGAAAAAAGTAGGAAGATAAGATCGTAGTAAAGGAACGAGAAGCG
Source organism: Portunus trituberculatus (assembly GCF_017591435.1). Classification (NCBI taxonomy): domain Eukaryota; kingdom Metazoa; phylum Arthropoda; class Malacostraca; order Decapoda; family Portunidae; genus Portunus; species Portunus trituberculatus. The sequence goes on from NC_059258.1 coordinate 1,192,844, forward strand.
GAAAATGAAAAAAAAGACGAAAGAAACAAGTGATAAAAGAGGAAGAAGAAAGGGAGAATAATGGAGGAATTGAGTGAATGAGAAAGGATGAAGAAGGGAATTGGGACAAGAAAGGGAGAATAAAAGATACGATTAACACAGATAATATGTGATGAACAAGAGGAAGAAGGGAGAGAAGGAAAGTTGAAAAAGAAAGGAGGAGGAGGGAGGGAGGGAAGTAAGGAAAGAAACAGAGAGAGAGAGAGAGCGAGAGATAGAGAAAAATAAAAGGAATGTAGAAAAAGAAGAATATGAGAGGGAGAGTTCAAGCAGAGGCAAGGAAGTGAAAGGGATGAGAGAGAGAGAGAGAGAGAGAGAGAGAGAGAGAGAGAGAGAGAGAGAGAGAGAGAGAGAGAGAGGGAGGAGAGCAAAGAAACAAGGTGAAGGAGGAAATTCTTAAGTACCATGTATCGATCTCTCTCTCTCTCTCTCTCTCTCTCTCTCTCTCTCTCTCTCTCTCTCTCTCTCTTCCCTAACTCGACGTGTCAATAGGTAAACGATATTCACCCATGCATCTGTGGCTTGTTCACCTGTAATTAAAGGGACACAGGTAAACAGGTGTAAACAAACCAGAGAGAGAGAGAGAGAGAGAATTTACTTACATTTTTTTTGTGGTTTTATATTATCTAGTGACATTTTATTTATTTATTTATTTTTTTATTTTATTTTATTTTTTTTTTTGTGTGTGGGGGTGGGAGGACGCGCACACACACACACACATACACACACACACACACACACACACACACACACACACACACACACACACACACACACACACATACACACACGCACATAGGAGAGAGGAAAAAAAAACGGACAAAACAAAGACAGACACAGAAAAACAGAAAAAAAACCTTAAACACCCAACAAACAAAACACACACAATCCACAGAATCAAAAACACCACACCACCACAACACCACCACCACAACACCACAGAACGTCGGCGTATTCATATCATCTTATGGCTCGACCTGGCTCCACAACTTCATAATATAGGGCGACACTAGAGGACTGTCAGGCGCGCCGAGGTGCAGCTGACGGCGGCGACAGGTACAGGGAGACAGGTGGTGGCCGGACACAGTAACCCGAGAGGAGATATGCAAATCCTGACCAGTGAGGGTCGAGCGAAATGCGATGGTGCTGGTGGCGGCGGCGGCGGCGGTGGTGGTGGTGGTGGTGGTGGTGGTGGTGGTAGCAGTGGTGGTTTTGTACGTAAGCTGTGTTCTGTGTGACTTTCCGCCGATGTGTTGGGATTAAAGACTGCACAGTACAGTTGATTCCTCTCCTTGCTTGTTTGTTTCTCCTTCACCTTCGTATTAAATCCTCTTTCTCGTTCTCTTTCTAGGATTAAATAGTCCACAGTACACGCTTCGATTCCTCTCCTTGCCTGTTTTTCTCTCACCTTGGGATTAAACTCTTTCTCGTTCTTTCTCTGTCTCTGGTTCTCGTGTCTCTTGATTCTGTTTCTCTTTTGGATTAATCGTCTTGATTCTCTTTCTTTTCCTCTTTCTCTCTCAATGATGAGATTAAACTCCTTGTCATCTTTGGTTTCATTCGTGTGGATCTTGAATCTCTATTTCGGATTAAAACTCTTGATTCTTCTTGATTCTCTTTCTCCTTAGGATTAAAACACTCTTGATTCTCTTTATTTTCCTGTTTCTGTCTTAGCGATGGGATTAAACCTCTTCCTATCCTCTTTGGTTTATTTTGCGTATCTCTTCAATCTCTGTTTCGACTTAAACCTCTATTGATTCTCTTTCTCTCTCAGCGATGGGATTAAAGTTATTCTTATCCTCTTTGATTTCTTTATTGTATCTCTTGAATCTCTATTTCGGATTGAACTCTTTGATTCTCTTATTCGTTTCCTCTTTCTTCTCTAATTGATGGCATTAAACGTCCTCTTTTCTTCTGATCCCGCTAGATTATTTTTTGAAGGTGCAGAATTCTGTCTCTGCGATTGAGGAGTTTATATTTTTCTTCAGAGAATTGGAATATCCTTTAAAGCTTTCCGATTCTGCTTTTAAAGGATTGAATAGCGTAAAGTTCCAGTTTTAATCGTTTTTTTTTTTTTTAAGTTTAAAGAAAGGAAATCGAGCAGAGGAGGATTTAAGAATCTTAGAATTCACCTTCCTGAGACAAAATATAATCGAAATCTTAAAAAAAAAAAAAAAAACATTGGATGCTGATTTTAAGGGATTAAGTAACGGAGTTATAATTTTAATCTGTTAATGGGAGCAAATCGAGATATATTGAGTTAACGAATGTAAGGAACAAGTAGCATTGGAATCTATTTGAAAAGGTTTGGATTCTGTTTGAAAAGGATCGAGTTGTGTTTAGTTCAGAGTTGTAATCCTATTTTTGAGTTTAATGGGAGCAAATCGAGCCAAGGAGGGCAAGACAAAAGCGGCGCAATTAACTGAGACACAAAAGGAATCTGAATACAAAAACAGAAAGAATCCAAGTCCCTTTCTAAAGAATTATTAATGCACTCAGATGAACCAGATCGATACCAAGGACTCCCATACACCCACGCCTTCCTCCTCCTCCTCCCTTCTCCCTTCTCCCATCTCATCCTCCTCCTCTTTCTTCTCCTCTTCCTCCTCCTCCTCCTCTTCCTTCTCCCTTCTCTTTCCTCCTCCTCCTCCTCCTCCTCTTCCTCTTCTTCCTCCCTTCTCCATTCTCCTCTTCCTCTTCCTCCTTCTCCCTCCTCCTCCTCCCTCCTCCTCTCCTCCTCTCCTCTCCTCCTCCTCCTCCTCCTCCCTCCTCCCCTCCTCCTCCTCTCCTCCTCTTCTTCCTCCTCCTCCTCTTCCTCCCTTCTCCATTCTCCTCCCTCCTCCTCCTCTTCCATTCTCCTCCCTCCTCCTCCCTTCTCCTTCTTCTTCTCCTCCCTCCTCCTCTCTTCTCCCTTCTCCATTCTCCTCCTCCTCCTCCTCTTCTCCTCCTCCTCCTCCTCTCCTCCTCCCTTCTCCTCCCTCCTCCTCCTCCTCTTCCTCTTCCTCCCTTCTCCATTCTCCTCCTCCTCTTCCTCCTCCTCTTCCTCCTTCTCCATTCTCCTCCTCCTCCTCCTCCTCCTCCGTTACTGTACATTCATCTTCCGGTTACATTTTTCTAACATCCGTCTCTTCTTTTTATTTTCTTCTTCCTTACTTCCTTTCTTCTTCCTCCTCCTCCTCCTCCTCCTCCTCCTCCTCCTCCTCCTCCTCCTCTCAAGTAAACATTAAAGTTGCCATGAAACTTGATAATATTCTTTTCCTTCATAAAATTTAAGAAAATAACCGTTTTTTTCAAGAATCCAAGGCAAAAAGTAGCGAATTCCTATCTTTTTTGTGATTTTTTTTCCTGATTGTGATTTTTTTTTTTTTATGTACTTTATTTTTTGTTAGTGTTTTTTTGTTTAATATTTATGGTTTTATTGTATTGTGCATTCTATTTTCTGTACTCAAGTTTATTCTTCACCTTGCCGTTGTTCTTTTTCTTCTTCTTTTAGTGAAGGTCATAATAGAGGCACTTATTTTTCCTAATCTTTTCTTTATTTCTTTTTTCATTCCTCATTTATTTTTTTTTCAATAGATCAGCACGTGTATAGGAAGGTGATGAAAGTGTCGCTAAGATTCACGAACACACCTGCACTGATATCATTAATTGGCGCTTCATTCAGGTGCGTCTCCTGCCCACACCTCCCCACACCCGTCCACACCTCCCCACAACTGTGACGCCGAGACAACACTGGTCTCTGAATGGTCAAAGAAAAGAGTTTGTTAGTAAAAAAATTTAAGATGCATTTTTTTCCTTCACAGATATTTGTTCTAGTGTGTGTGTGTGTGTGTGTGTGTGTGTGTGTGTGTGTGTGTGTGTGTGTGTGTGTGTGTGTGTGTGTGAATTATAATGTGCTACTATTTTTTTTCCTTGCTCATGCTTTTTTTCCTTTATTTTTTCCTTTCATTTGCCTTTTGATAATTCAGAAAGCGACGCGGCGGCGGTGGTGGTGGTGGTGGTGGTGATGATGGTGGTGGTGGTGGTGCTGGCGGCGGCGGCGGCGTAAAAGGAGGCAGTGGTGGTGGCGGCAATAGCGGAGATACTGGTGGTGATGGTGGTGGCGGTGGACAAGGTGGCGGCGGTGGCGGCAGACGGCGGTGGTGGTGGTGGTGGTGGTGGTGGTGGTGGTGGTGGTGGTGGTCTAAGTGAAAGAAACCACAAACAACCCTTTTTCTTTCTTTCTTTCTTTCTTTCTTTTTTTCTTTTTTAGTCCCCAAATTGTTTATAAATCGACAGCCGGGTATTAATTCGTGTGTGTGTGTGTGTGTGTGTGTGTGTGTGTGTGTGTTTCATTAGCGCTTATCAATACACGTGAAAGAAAAAAGTAGTGAATGAAAGTTTTTTTTTTTCGTCTTTTTCACCCGATATAAAAAAACTTGGTGTGGGTTTTTTTTTTTTTTTACTTTCTCTATGAATTCATGTTTGTTGTTTTCCATCCAAGATTTTCATTTCCAGGAAGTATTAAGTGACTTTTTCAAACGCCTCCATTTTTTTTTTTTTTTTTTTCGGCCAAATTTTTTGATGGATACGCACCTGATTTTATCGTTCGGCTTTTCAATGTTGCGCTAAATTTTAAGCTTCACTTCGTATACAGTCAAAGTTTTAGCTTCAAATGTTTGCGGTCAGTAATGCGGGAAAAGCAGGAAAGTTATCTACTACAGGAAAATAATAAAAACATCAAATTATCGACATCATTTGAGAATTTCTTGATCAAGGTGTGTTGGTGAAATATCATGAAGTTACTGTGATCGCCTTTCTTCTTCTTCGTCTTCGTCGTCGTCTTCTTCTTCGTCTTCTTCGCTTCTTCCTCAATCTTCTCTATTCTCCGTAATTAGAATTGAGTAAATCGCATGAAATTATGTAATGTTGTATAGATTTGTCAGAAACCAGTGAGAAATTGTATTACTGTGTGTGTGTGTGTGTGTGTGTGTGTGTGTGTGTGTGTGTGTGTGCATAATCTTGAGATGCAACACACTGCTCACACATTTAGGTATGCAAACACGCACCAACAAACACAGCAGTTAAAACAAAGACCTTCAAAACCAAACACACACACACACACACACACACACACACACACACACACACACACACACACACACACCGCTTAAGTTGGGAACGCGAGGAAAGGATGACACACACACACACACACACACACACACACACACACACACACACACACACACACACACACACACACACACACACACACACACACACACACACACAGTAAACGCAAGGAAGAAGGGGTTAGATAACGGAGGAGGAGGAAGACGAGAATTTGAACGCAGAGGAAGAGGAAGATGAAAGGAAGGAGAAGAAGGAAGAGGAAACTAACAAGAAATTGGAAAGAAGGAAGAGGAAGAAGATTGAGATAAAGAGAAAGGAAAATGATAATGTAGCAGAATAATGGAGAGAGAAAAAAAACTGAAAAAGAAAAAAAAGAATAATAGCAAACACGGTAACAACGAAGAAGAAGAACGAAAAAGTAAAAAAAAATACAAGAAGAAAATAAGACGTACATGATAAGAGATACAGTAAAGAAGTAAATGTATTAGAAACAATGAAACGGAGAAGAGGAAGAAGAAAGAAGAATAAACTAAAGCAAAGAAAACCACGTTAACGACGACAGACAAACAAACATTGGCAGTCAAACAGATAAGATATGAAAGAAAACCGGAAGACAATGAAACAGGGATAAGAAATAAACATGATAATAAAAACACGAATGAAATAGAAACAAGAAACCAAAATAAACAAACCGATGAGTCCCGAAGCTAACAATAGACGAAACGATAGAAAGAAGATAAGAAAATGACACAAGAGGAAGAGATAAAGAAAAGACAGCCAGAGATAAACAGGAATGAAACGACGCAGTAACTTAAGAACACAGGAACAAGACGCGAGAAAATGAATGACACTGAATAACACGTGAATGAATAACGTCCTCTCTTGTTCTGCATAAACTCATGAATAACAAGAACACAGCGAGGAAGGAACAGATGCAGGGCAAGATAAAGGAAGGGAGGAAGAGCGGCGAGCAGAAAGCAGCGGAGAGAGCGGAGAGACGCAAGAAGTGAAGAGAAACGAACGCAGAGATAATCGACATCGGAAGAGGAGCGAAAGAAGAGCTGTGATTCTCTGGAGGAAAAGGAAGAGAGAATCATATAGTATGGAGGGAAGGAGGCGGAGGAGGCAGCCAGGACACCGGGAGAGAAGGAGGGAAGGTGGGAAGAGGGCTGGGGTGGTGAGGAGGGCAGGAGGGCAGGGAGCGGCTCGGGCAGGTCAGGGGGACATGATCGGGTGTGAGGGGCGCGGCGGGGCGTGGTGGGCGGCGCGGGGCAGGGCAGGAGCGGGTGGCGTGTCGCGGGCGTGTGTGGTGTGGGCGGTGGAGGGGACGGGTGTGAGCGGCTTCCGAGGTGGTGTTCCCGTGTGATACATGGGCGGCGATAAATGAGTGTGGCGGGAGGTGGCGTGGCCCGCCCCGTCCCCCACGCACGGACCAATGGCGGCCTGGCTGAGGCTCGCTCCGCCCCTGGTCGGAGCCACCAGGGGGCAGCAGCAGGCGACTGTGGACGGGCGGCGTTAGCGAGCGGGAACCAACAAGTCGTCCCCAGTCTGAGGGAGGCCCTCTCGCAGCGCGCACAACGCCGTGTGTCGCCGTGGTCCCCAAGGCCAGTGTGTACAGCCGCGTGCAGCGCAGTGCTGTGACGGGCGGCCCAGTGTGTGTGACGTGCTGCCCCGTGTGGTGACGCCCCGGGTGATCCTCGTTGGCACCCTCGTGACAGCATCCAGTGACACCCTGAGTGACATGCGGCAGCCCGCCCGCTAGTTAGTGCTGCCGCAGGAGCCGCCCAGCTCAGTTTTGTGACGCACCGCGGCCTGCACTGGGAAAGGTGGCTGCCTCTGAAGGAGGTTCGGGCCCCGAGGTGGGCGGTGGGTGGCCGGGTGCGGGCGGTATCGGAGGATTGGGTGGGTTCACAGTGGCTCCCCACCCTCTGTTGGGCAGCATGGCGGCGCCAGGGCCTGACGCCCAGGGCGGCGCGGGGGGCGATAACCCTGCCAAGGACATGGCCGCCCTGCAGAACTTCCAGTCCATGGATTGGCTCTTCAAGAAGGAACGCATCTTTCTGCTCGCCCAGTTCTGGCAACAGGTACGTGAGTGGCAGTGTCTCCGTGGCACCGAGCCTCCCGGGGCGGCACGTGGTGGTGGTGGCGCCGCTGCCCTCGCCGCCCGCCGCGCCCGGGACACAGGCCGCCCAGGACACGTGTGTGTGCTCGCCTTGACACTCCCTCGTTCATGAAAGAGTCGTTGCCCAGGGCGCGGCGAGGTGTCTGGGCGCGCGGTGTCTGACCGTCTGACACGATGGCACAGTGGTGGTGCAGGTGACAGGGTGACAGGTGCGGGCTGCTCACCTGGCCAGGTGTACCACGGCCTGGCGCCACGCTGGTCCTGCCGGCCGGCCCTTGCTGGGTTTCATAAGAGCCGCATCGAAATTTCCACAAGTGTCACCAAATCTGATCGGGCGAGCGACGGCCCGCCGCCTGACGGCCGCGTGCCTCCCGGCGGGCCGCGGGATGGAGGGAGGGAGGCAGAGGGAGGCGGCAGGCCAGTGCGGCAAGTTAGGAAACAGTGTATGGCAAACTTTATATCGGTGAGTCCCTCCGAGCGGTGGCCACCGGCGGAGTGTGAGGGTGACGGTGCCGGGCCTGGCGCCTCGCCGCTCGCACCGCCGAGGCCAGCGGTTGCGGAGGGACCACAGGGAGCAGAAACGACTGGGACGAAGGGAGGAAGAGAAGGAGAAGGGTGGAGATGAGTAGCGGTGTCCATCCCTTCCGTGGCGGCAGCACGCGGACCAACCCAGGCAAAGAATCGGAATTTCATCATCGGAGTTTCGCATTCCTGACGCGGCTGAGAATGCTCTCGGTACACCGAGCCGGACGACGCGAGGCTGTCAGTCATCTTGGCGTGCCGCAGCGGCCGGCCGGCGAGGCACACCGCGGGGAGACAGCCTCACAGGGACCAGGCGTGGTGTGGGGAGGAGCAGAAGTAGTACAAGGTTTGATGAACAGTCGTGGGAACAATGGTGGTGATGAGCGGGGCGGCGTGCCTGCCTGTGGTGAGGTGTGGGAGGCTGCGTGTGGCCAAGTCCCTGGCGTGAGTGTGGGCGTGTGAGTGTTGTGGCCGCGGCGACACCGAGGGGCGTCCCCGGATGGCCAAGGTGAATATCGATCGTGGGCGGCGATGTGAGGGAGGGCCAGGGAGGAGAGGAGAGGAGAGGACACAGCCAATAATAGTGATTAAGTCAATATGTTGTTACACTTCACCGCTTACTGTGCACGTCGGCGGCCGCGGATCGCGCGTCTCAAAAATCAACCCCTTCGTTCGTTTTCTGTTTCCAGCTTGTTATTAATCCCGGTGTCTGTTTGCACACTGAATGGAAATAGATTAGCGATGTAATGTATTGAGTGAGAGCCGCGGCGGGTTACTTAACACAGGAAACGTTGCCTAAAAATAGCTGCGTCTCTTTTGGCAAGACTAAAATTACACTCGACCACACTGGACCAAATTACAGCCTGATATTAAATCCCTCTTGGCAATCAATGAGGAAGAGGAGGAAGAGAGAAGGAGGAGGAGGAGGAGGAGGAGGAGGAGGGGAATAGTACTGTATGTCATCCATCGAAACCTGTATTTATCTAAAACTCTGAGGAATATCGTTGATCCATCCCCACGACGACACACGAGAGAGAGAGAGAGAGAGAGAGAGAGAGAGAGTAACAGACGGACAAGTTTTCGAAGCGGGTGAATCATCTCATTCATCCGGACTCATCTGTTGACTCGTTCACACTCACCCGTTAACATTTTGCAAACCAGTTGGCGAGCGAGTTTACCATTGTGTTATCTTGAAAGAGGAGCACCAGGAGGAGGAGGAGAAGAAGAAGAAGAAGAAGGAAGAAGAAGAAGAAGAAGAGGAGGAGGAGGAGAGGAGGAGGAGGAGGAAAGAGGAAACAGTTGACGGAAAAATTCGGCTTATCGAGGAGTGAGCGGAAGTAGAAGTGGTTTTATGCAAGTTCAAATTTTGTGGGTTCATTTTAGGCCAAGTCTTGGTGGTGGTGGTGGTGGTGGTGGTGATCCGTGGTGATACTGGTGATTGCCATGGTGTGTGATGTTTCCTTGTTCGTCTGTTTGTTTATTGGCGAACGGTTTACTTGTGTGGTTCATGTAATGCCAAGTTTGATAAGTCTGTCCCCTCGGGCTCCCCTCCGTGTGTGTGTGTGTGTGTGTGTATGTGTAGTGATTAAAGATTCGAAGGCCCCTCAGCGGTTCGAATCCAATAATTGTATTTCATCAAGCGGTTCGTTCATTGATCACTTCGCATCCCGATGTTACAAGTTCGTTCACGCGGCGCGGCTCAGTTCGGTTCGCTTAGCTTGTCCCGGGCTGCCGCACATAATTGGTTCGCTCTCGTTCGACTCGTTAACGAATGAAGCAATACGTGGTTCTTATTGGTGGCAGAGGAGCGAGGGGTCTATTGTGGGAAACTGTGTGTGTATGTGTGTGTGGGGATAGGTAGCGAGTCAGTGTTGTAGAGAGAGGGAGAGAGAGATCTGATCGGCACTCATTACCCAATCAGCAAAGCCATTCACAAGCCGCACTCAGTAATCAGCCAATCAAACGCGAGTGATTATATCCACTACAAAAATACACGCAAGGAAACACGAGGAGGAGAGGAAACCTAACCTAACCTAACCTAACATTTTATTTCACCAGTGCTAGAAATCTGACGAAAAAAAAAAAAATCCTGGTTTCTTGTTTTATCTATGCTGTATCGTGTATCTGAACAGCGTATCGTAGCGTATCAGTGTGTGAGGGTTACTTGTGTTAGTGGCATTAGTATCAAGACTAGCAGTGTGTATAGAATCCTCTTATCCAAACACTCACCGCTTACCGCCAGAAAACATAAGGAATAGTGGCTACGGTTTATTCTGTGCAATATCGAACATTTTATCGCATCTTGAAGTTAGTGACAGAACTAAAGACGAGAATTTTATGTATCTTCACATTTCTTATAACGTTAAAGAAATCAGTGTTACCGCCACAAACCATAAATAGACAAACTAGAAAGTCCTGTAGCGCTAAGTGGACCCAAAGAACTGAATTGTATCGGATAGAGACGAAAAGAAAGGATAAGTTTGTTATGTATAGGTAAATCCGAACATGTTATAGCGGTTTGGGTAAATGTAAGGAAGCCAAACTTACTAATAGCAGTGAATGAAATAAACTTGCTTGTCCTTGTAAATCTTTCGTCACACAGCGGTCAGTGAAAGTTGAAGAAGAAAAGTGTGAAATTTATGAAAGTCTAAGCAGAATATTAACTACTGAGCTAAAAATTTGTGTTATTTATTGGTATGTGTGTTAAAAATTTCCCTTCGCTAAGTTATATGTTAGAGAGAGAGAGAGAGTCACTAGTCTGAAAGTGAAAAGATTAAGATAACTTGTTCTTATGTAAACTTGAACTTGTAGCGGTCACTAAATCAAGAGTGTGAAGATTAGCAAAAAAAAAAAAAAAGGAAAAAAAAAAAAAAGAAAAATGAAGATAGAGGAAAGCTACGTTACAGGTTTTTATGTAAACTTGAACTTTCTCTAGCGGGGAGCAAGTAAATAAAGAGATAAAAATTAATGAAAGGAGAAAGAAAGATACACAACTCTCTTTACACTCCAACACAAGAACACGAGAGGAAATGCAAGTAACTAGAGATTATACACAAGAGGCATCAAATCAATACAAAAACTCCAATACTAACTAATCCTAGTCCACTCTTATCTAATCCTTAACCCCTTCACTACCATGACGCGTTTCCATATTCATTCTGCTTAGTATTTCGTGATTTTATACAACTTCAGAAACTCACGTGAGGGATTAGAATAGTGAAGACTCTGGCCATCAATCTTCTGACCTCCACAGACCTTAATAACGTAAATAAAGTCGAGTCGTGCACAAATCTCAAGGTAAAAAATGTGTCCCAGTACTGAAGAGGTTAACTATTACTTTGAAGACCGAACGTGATAAATACAGACAAGAAATAGTTACGGAGCTCCATGCTTTTGATAACCTATTGAAGCTGCAACAATAACAAGAGACGCAACAACAACAACAACAACAAAAAAAGCGGGTTGGCGTGGCGTGGCGTGGGGAAAGTGACAACGCCTGCAATAACATGTAACCCAAAACAAGTGTAACATTGAGGCTTGTATCGCTTTCAACGCTAGCCAAGACTTGAAGGGGAAATTGTGTGTGTGTGTGTGTGTGTGTGTGTGTGTGTGTGTGTGTGTGTGTGTGTGTGTGTTGGAACAAAGGCCGACCGGACAAACAAAACGCGACGGTGACTGTCTACGGTGAGGGAAAAGTCTCTCTCTCTCTCTCTCTCTCTCTCTCTCTCTCTCTCTCTCTCTCTCTCTCTCTCTCTCTCTCTCTCTCTCTCTCTCTCTCTCTCTCTCTCTCTCTCTCTCTCTCTCTCTCTCTCTCTCTCTCTCTCTCTCTCTCTCTCTCTCTCTCTCTCTCTCCCCGGAACGATTACTGGTGATAGATTTTAACTTTTATATTGGAAATCCGATCCAGTGCAAGAGAGAGAGAGAGAGAGAGAGAGGGAGGGTTCAAAATAGGATAAAGAGTTGAAGTTCACCATCTAAATTAAAATCCCGAGTGACCATAACACCTGCCTTGCTGATCATGGTGGTTAGGAGACATTCTACCTACCAATCAGGGAAGGTATACCGATCCTTCCCTTCCTCCTCTTCCCCCTCTCTCCCCCTCTCATCCTCCTCTCCCTCAGACCCTCCCTTCCTTCCTCTCTCCCTCTCGACGCCTCACACGGGGTTTGCAAAATTATGACACCCCAAAATTGTAGCTTCACTTGCTCGAATTGTGTGTATTTTTTTGTCTCCTTCGGTTTTGCGTTCCTATGGTTAACTTTTTTTATATGTACGGTGAGAATGGGTGTCTCTGGTGTCCCTCTCCCCACAGTGACGCAGGGAAGGGTGCAGGAGCCGGTGGAAAGAAAGGGAGGTCTGTGTGTGTGTGTGTGTGTGTGTGTGTGTGTGTGTGTGTGTGTGTGTGTGTGTGTGTGTGTGTGTGTGTGTGTGTGTGTGTGTAGACCACTAAGTGAAGAGTTGGAGGGTGAAGTGTGGCAAGTTTTGAGGAAGGTGTGTGTGTCGGTGAATCTTGCGGTTTGGATGATGGATAAGGGGTGTGTGTGTGTGTGTGTGTGTGTGTGTGTGTGTGTGTGTGTGGTCAGGCTTATATTTCAATTCTGCCATGTGTGTATGTGAGAGCTGCACTATTATTATTATTATTATTATTATTATTATTATTGTTGTTGTTGTAATGGTGGTGGTAGTTTATCACATTTTATTATCGTTCTTGTGGTCGTGTGTCAAAAGGGTCGTTTTTGTCGTGTTGCTGAAGTCGTGTGTTTTTGTGCATGAATCCAGAAGCTTCTCTTGTGGCGTTGTTGTTGTTGTTATTATTATTATTTATTTTTATTATTATTCTCTGTATTTTTCTTCTGCTTGTGAGTGTTATATTAAATTTCTTTGTGATTTTCTTGTGTCCTTTGTGTGTGTGTGTGTGTGTGTTTGTTGGTCTGCGTAAACAAAGCGTATGTATATGTATGTGCGTGTGTATGTGTATGCGTACTATGTATATGCTTACCTATGTACAAGTTATGATTTTTTTATGTATCCGTGAAGTCAAATTTCTATTAAAATAATTTCCTTAGTTGTATTATTACCAACAAAAATCGAAGGACACGAAAAGAAATCGTATTCCAAACAAACACAAACAAACACACCTTCAACATTTTACGAAAGAAAGTCAAGGAAAACAAACAGATAAAGCAGAGAAATAGAAACAAACTCGATACTTTACCTTGCTCGGTCAGTTATCAAGTATTGTTTCATCCTCCGTGTTTTATCATCTCCCTTGTTTACACTTTCCTTGGAGTCTTTTGTGTCGTTCTTGTTTCCTCGTTTTTTTTTCCATCTTGTTCATTCTTCACTGTGTGCTTAGGGAGAGCAGGGCAGCGCTTCACGATACGCTGGCTTCCCTTCACTGCGCTCTACTGTGTGTGTGTGTGTGTGTGTGTGTGTGTTTAATTAGGTTAGTAACGAAACCTCCTTTACAACCCCTTCGCCGCTTCTCTTCCGATCAATTTCCGCTCTTATTTCAATCGACATAAGTAAAAACCCGTGCAAGAATTCGGATACGAGTTCGGGAAAGCGACGCCCATTCGGACCCGACACCGGACTAAACGGAGGATTAAAACATACACAACCGATAGTCATTAGAGATAGAATACACATGTTGAAGATGATTTTTACGTAGAAAATAAAACACGGAGGAGGGTTGGCGGGCGGGAAAGGGAGAGGGAGAGGGAGAGGAGAGGAAGAGAGAGAGAGAGAGGGAGGGAGAGTAGATATTATATTGCTGCCAAAGAGAAATATTTAGGGTAGCAATAACTGCGGATGTTACGTGGCTTTCCATAATGTAACGTCGTGTTTGGTGGTGTGAGTTACAAGGGGGAGAGTGAGCACAGGAAGAGGTGACAGTTCGTTCAAAGATAATCAATTTTATCGATCACCTTGCCCACCTACCGTCCCTCCTCTCTCCCTCCTTTCCCTTCCCTCTCTCTCTCTCTTAGTGGATAAAATAAAACTATCCCAGCTTTACTTTTCTATTTGCATGTGTGTAGTTTTCTGCAATATAATTTGTATGCATATCAAAAATAATTAGGGCGTGTCAGATTTAATGAAAATGTAATTGAATAAAAGTAATGCACTCCAAACTTACGCTATATGTTCATAGTCGAAGAGTATTGTTATTATTACTCTTATTTATCGCTCCTCTCCTCTTCCCTCCCTTTCATCAGTTACCGTGCGCATTCCGGGAGGTGAAATGCACACTGATCGGTAACCTCATAGACACTAAAATATATAAACAGAGATAGCGATGGGGGTCGTGAGTAGATGGTGATGTTGATGTTGGTGTCACGTTAATAAATAAACCAATAATCTAAGGAACTGAAGAAAATTTACCGCGTCTTTAAACTTTTTGTAAAGTAAATGAGAAATTAAAAAGTAGCGACGGTGTATGCGATGCGTGGACAGTGGTGGTGGTGGTGGTGGTGTCAATAGTTCTACTGCGGGGAAACACTAAACTCATCACCACTATCACGATTATCGACCATATGTGGTGGTGGTGTGGTGGTGGTGGTGGTGGTGGTCGGGAGAGGAAGCGAGAGTGAGGTAACACCGTTTTTTTTCTTCTTGTTGCTCTTGTCTCGGTGTTGGAAGGAGAGAGAGAGAGAGAGAGAGAGAGAGAGAGAGAGAGAGAGAGAACGTGGAGTGAAATAAGGAAGAATAAAAAAAATTTGTTTTGGTCATATTGCAAGGTCTCTCTCTCTCTCTCTCTCTCTCTCTCTCTCTCTCACAATAAGCTGTCGTCAGCCTCGCATCCTTTCAATAAATCCATCACTTGGATAGCCACAGCGGAGCAAAATAACGTAATAATTCTACTGTCTCTCTCTCTCTCTCTCTCTCTCTCTCTCTGGTTTTCTATATAAAAATATCAAAATTAATGTGAGACAGTGAAAGAGAGAGAGAGAGAGGTGTAGCGCTACTGTCGAGCGTTATATCAGTTACAGCATCCTGCAGATACGGTTATCCTGCCCTAAACCTGTGTTCGTGAGTACACACACACACACACACACACACACACACACACACACACACACACACACACACACACACACACACACACACACACACACACGTTTGTTATAATTTCTCTCTCTCTCTCTCTCTCTCTCTCTCTCTCTCTCTCTCTCTCTCTCTCTCTCTCTCTCTCTCTCTCTCTCTCTCACGATAAGAGATAGCGGTCACTGCCAATAGACAATACAAGGCAAATAATCACGAGTATTGATCAGAAAATTAAACCCAAAGAATTCACGTGTCAGGTGTCCAAAGGTGCGAATTGACAGGTGTATTGTGGTGCCCGTGTGTGTGTGTGTGTGTGTGTGTGTGTGTGTGTGTGTGTGTGTGTGAGAGATGCTTTCTGTGGTTAAACCTCTTTTGTGGTTACCTCACCCACATCCTTCCCTCCTCTACTATTTCCCTGCTTGTGCACACACAGACACACACACACACACACACACACACACACACACACACACACACACACACACACACACACAAAATAAACGCGAGTAAAATGTTACGACTCTCTCTCTCTCTCTCTCTCTCTCTCTCTCTCTCTCTCTCTCTCTCTCTCTCTCTCTCTCTCTCTCTCTCTCTCTCTCTCATCCCATAATGTAGTACAATCGCGCGTAATATTATGAAACAGCGCTCATTGAGAACAGATTAATGCTAATTGTTTCGTTAACTATTGTTCGATGCTGTTGAAATTTGGCCAAATATAAATCAAAATAGAACGATGAAAAAAGAAACCTATATATGCCCTTTCCTTAGTGGTAGTTTGATTTTCTTAATTTATCGCTCGCTTAGGTGTCTTTTTACCTTTTTTTTCTCTCTCGCCGGTCGAAATAAAAAGAAATGCAAGCGTTCATCAGATAATTAGCGTTCGTGATTGTTAATGAGAATGAATGATCGAGTTTAATGAAAGAATAGCGGATTAGAAATATTACTGATGACTTATTAGCTGAAAAAAGGGAAGGAATAGAATAAACACAATCTTTTTCGCCTTTTTTCATATTTTTTTCTCTCCATCCTCGAGAAATATTCCTAAAAAAAACGTTTACAGCATTATATATACCACAGATACTGACAAAACAACTCTCTCTCTCTCTCTCTCTCTCTCTCTCTCTCTCTCTCTCTCTCTCTCTCTCTCTCTCTCTCCTCTCTCTCTCTCTCTCTCTCTCTCTCTCTCTCTCTCTCTCTCTCTCTCTCTCTCTCTCTCTCTCTCTCTCTCTCTCTCTCTCTCTCTCTCACGCGACTGGCCTTAAAATGTGAACACAGTAGGGGTTGCAGAGAGAGAGAGAGAGAGAGAGAGAGAGAGAGAGAGATCCGGTGAGGGGAAAGAAGGGTGAGGGGAGAACAGGGTGGAGTACAAGTGAGAGAACGAGGGTAGGAAAGAGAAAGAGGAGGAGGACGAAGAAGAAGAAGAGGAGGTGGAGGAAGAGGAGAAATGAGTGAGAGGAATGTATAGGGAGAAGATGAAAAATATATGGAAGAAGGGGAAGGAGAAAGAGAGAAGAGAGATAAACAGAAGAATATAGAGAGAAGGGAAAAAATATATATAAACAAAAAAATATGAGTGAATACAAAAGAGAAAAAGAAAAAAAGTGGATAAACGAGGAAATATAAACGCAAAACACCACAACACCACCACAATTGAAGAAAAAAACACCACTAATCGAGTTAACACCACAACACAAGAGGACACAAAACTAAGACAAAATAAAAAAAAAAAAAGTCACCACAATACCAAACCAGTAATAAATTAAATAAAAACACCAGAAGACACCACCGGCAACATCAGCAACACCAGAGGAAGCACGTGCACCACTTGAGAAAGGCCGGAAAAAGACCATTTGAAGGACAACACCAACACCAGCAACACCAGTAGAAGCACAGGAAACAGATACACCACTGAAGGAAGGTAGAAAAAACAAGAGTTAAAACCACAACACCACATGGAGAGAAGGACATAGTATGAACAGAAGGAAATACCAGTAGAAGCAACACCAACAACACCAGTAGAAGCACAGGAAACATACACCACTAAAGAAAGGCAGGCAAAAAAAAACAAACTTAGAACCGCAACACCACATGGAAGGAGGGATACAGTAGACACCAGTAGAAACACCACCACAAGAAACACACACAACACTGAAGGAAGGCAGGAAAAAAAGTACAATTGAAAAAGAGCCACAACACAAGAATAAAAGCAATAGAAACAACAACACCACCAACACCACAATTATGCTCACCAATACACACGAATCGCTGAGGGAAGACGGTAAGAAAGGCTCAGGGCAGCCACACTATTTTTCGGGCAAGCTAGACGCGCAGTGCCTTGGTAGTGTTGTAGTGTTGTCATCTCTCATCAGCGTTAGAGTGGCCTTGAGTTCTGGGTTCTGTCTGCCGCCCCGCTCTATTTATACTCGTGCGTTACTGAGCTTTGTTCCTTCACGTACTGGGGTACTGTCCTTTATTTTTGTACGTCTGCGTGTTTCTCCAGTGACACACACACTTATACATACACACACACACACACATATACTCATTTGTACTCTCTCACGGGGTAGCGGGCGCACTTACACAAACGCGCATTCACACGGGGACGCGGGAACACACACACACACACACACACACACTCAACATATGCGCTAACCTCTCCTCTTTTCCTCCTCCTTTTTCTTCTTCTTACACACACACACACACACACACACACACACACACACACACACACACACACACACACACACACAAACACATGCGCTGTCCTCTCCTCTTTTCCTCCTCCTCCTCCTCCTCTTCTTACAGGTATGAAAATAAAAAGGAATACTAAACGGAGGTATAGTAGTAGTAGTAGTAGTAGTTGTTGTTGTAGTGGTAGTAGTAGTAGTAGTAGTTGTGGTAGTAGGAAAAAGAAATGCGTAACAGGAGTAAAATAAAGAAACGGTAAAACTAATTATTTTTTTTCCAGGCGTAATGATATCAAAAGATGGAAAAATGTAAAGGAAAAAAGAAAGGTAACAGACACGCGTACGAAGAAGGTAAAGATGTAAAAAAAAAAAAAATCGCACACGGTAAGAAAAAGAAAAGGAAAAGTCAGTGTTCGGTTGGCCTTTCCTCATTTTCTTTTCCTCATCTTTTCCTTCATCTTTTCCTCATCTTTTTCCTCACCATCATCTTAAATCACCTTTATCTCATCTCAATCTTTTTCATCTTTTCCTCATCTTTTCTTTATCCTCATCATCATCTTCATCATCTTTTCCTTCATCATATCCTTCATCATTCCCTCATCATCTCATATTTTCCTCCTCCTCCTCATCATCATCATCATCTTTTCCTCCTCATCTTCACCTTTCCCTCATCTCACCTTTACCTATATTTTCCTTGTCAATACTCCAGCATCCTTTCTTCCTTTTCCTCGTGTCTTCCCTTCAAGTTTCCCTCGTGGCTGGCGTTTGTGTGTGTTTTCCTCGCCTCTCCTCGGGTGGGGAGCGCTGAGGTTCGCGTCCAATTGGAATCAATATGCGAGTGCCAGTCTTGTGGAAGGGAGACCCAATGAGTGCCACACGTGACATTTGAAGAACCAATCATCTAAAAGTGCCAGTCAGCGGCTTCAAGATCGGCGCACACACACACACACACACGTACACGCACACGCACACACACACACGAGAATAAAATCTTTGTGGGTTCATTTTTCTTTTCTTTTTCTTTTTTTTTCCACCGTCCGTCTCATTTCGTTTTGTTAATTAATTTCATGGGAAGTGGAATGATAAATATAGAACCGTCGATATATGTGATGAGTCTGCGAGAGAGAGAGAGGGGAGCGGGGAACAAGAAAATGCACAAAAACAAAAAAAAATAAATAACGACTAACAAATATAAGAAAATCATGATCAGAGAGAGAGAGAGGAACAAGAAAATACACACAAAGTAAATGACAAGAAAAAAAAAAAACATTCGTCAGAGAGAGAGAGAGAGAGAGAGAGAGAGAGAGAGAGAGGGTTAGAGATTGGGGATTGTCTAACGATTAAAGAAACACATCAATATTCCAATCACGGGTTACATTCTGGCGTATTAATCAAGGAAATGGAAGCGAAGACATCACGGCAAGAACCTTTCCGACAATACAATAGAAGGGCGATTGTCACTCTCTCTCTCTCTCTCTCTCTCTCTCTCTCTCTCTCTCTCTCTCTCTCTCTCTCTCTCTCTCTCTCTCTCTCCCGTTTTAATTTTTTTCCTCCTCTTCGTCTTTTCTTGTTTCTCTTTCTTTCGTCCTATTTTCTTTCACTTCCTCTTCTTTTCCTTTCCTCTCTCCCTCCTTCCTTCTCGTAATATTCTCTCTCTCTCTCTCTCTCTCTCTCTCTCTCTCTCTCTCTCTCTCTCTCTCTCTCTCTCTCTCTCTCTCTCTCTCTCTCTCTCTCTCTCTCTAGTTTATTAAAAGCATGTCAGGTTTTTCTTCATAATAAAAATAAAACAACTAGTAAAAAAATATAAATACAAAAAAAACTCCAATGGGAAAAAGATGAACGACAAGAAGAAGAGGAAGAGGAAGAGGAAGATAAAGGGAGTAAGAGAAGGGAGAAGAGGATAAAGAAAAGGCTTAACTACGCCAGAAAATTGCATCATTGAGATTGTGAGTGATTGGGAGTGATTGGGTCTTCCACACAATATTTAGCTTCGATCACGTAACACACACACACACACACACACACACACACGGAAGATTTGTTTTTATTTCAAATTTGTCTTTAATACTACAAAAATAAGCATATGGCAGGATTAACTTCGTGAAATCCCCAGTAACTTCCTCCTTCAGCGCTTAATACTCGCTAAATCTTCATTAAAATCACGAATATCATCTCGGAAATGCTTGTAACTTCACCACCAATGCTTAGAACTTCCAAATCCATCGCCAACTTCAGGTAAAACATCGCGGGAACTTTGATAACGTCCTCTACCAACATTAAACATTCACCAAACAGTCAATAAAGACATCCAAACATCGCTGCACACATAAAAATTTTGATAACTTCTTTTAGTAACATCAAACATCATTAAACACTCGCCAAACATCACCACACCCCACAAAAAGCATTGATAACTTCTCTACCATCACCAAGCCACCACACCCCAGGAGAAGCATTGATAACTTCCTCTGCCATCACCAAACTTCACCAAACATCACCACACTCAAAAAACTTTCATAACTACTTCTAACATCACCAAACATCACCACACCCTAGAAAAAAAACATTGATAACTTCCTCCACCACCACCAAACTTCACCAAACACCACCACACATCACACATCCACAAAAAAAACAAAACAAAATCTCAAACCGCCAGTCACCCAAGAAACTAACAGGAAAATGACTTTAAAACACCAAAAACACTTAAAACATGCAAAGTCCACCTCCAGCACAAGGTATTGAGGGACACAAGGGCTTAAGGTCTCAGTAAAATGAAGGTTTAGTCCATTTCCCACATAATTAACGCTCACAAACGCCCATCTATGTGTTCCCTTCATCTCGTATCGATTTCCATTATTGATTGTAATCCTTTGACCTGATGAAACTAGGGTGTGGTTTCTCTACAGCGGAGAGAGAGAGGAGAGAGAGGAGGAATGAAGGGAGAGAGGGTAGAGAAGCAGAACATATTATTTTACCTTTTAGTCTCTCTCTCTCTCTCTCTCTCTCTCTCTCTCTCTCTCTCTCTCTCTCTCTCTCTCTCTCTCTCTCTCTCTCTCTCTCTCTCTCTCGAAAAGTGATAGAGTTGTGGGCGTGTCTTGCCAGCAGGATCATAAAGCGGGTCGGGTTGGGTGTTTGATCTCTCTTCTTTTGTTTTGTTATGCTTCCCGGATTCCCTGAACGGCCGCGAAGGGAGTTGGATCGCTTTTAAAAGGATCGAAGAGTGTGTTTGGTGTTCCCATAGAGGGTTGTATGGAAGGACTTTTCCCAGACCTATGATGCGTTTATTTACTCACCATAGATGCGAAGAGAGCCTGAGTTTGTTTACAATTATTCACTAGGAGGAGGAGGAGGAGGAGGAGGGTGAAGAATAATGAGTGAAGTGAATCAATATGGTAAGATGTTGATTTCTTTTCGTTTTTTTCATTAAGTTTATTGTTTTGATTCATGTTTTTGTAGTTTTTTTCGTTCATGATTTTTTTATTTTTCATATTTGTTCAGAAGTTTAACAGATGTTGCAAAAAAAAAAAAAAAGCTAATTGTTTTCAGATATACATAAATTCCTTTCACTTTTTTTTTTTTTTTTTTTATTATTCCACCGCATCTTGGACCCAGAAAAAAAAATAACAAAAAAAAACAACAAAACCACACAAACCTAACATACACACACAGAAACGCTCCTTTTTCCCTCCATTTTACCCCAAAAAATAAAAAAAGAAGGAAAAAATAAACTTACCATCCACCATCACAAATTTTACTCCAGCAAATAATAAAAAAAGTGAAAAAAAAAGAAAATCTGGCAGCATTTCAACATTAGTTTGTTCAGTAATGGCCAATGGGGTGCAGGGGCTAATTTTGTCATAAACCCCCTTTGTTTCTCTGCCCCTTAATTCTGAATCCCCAGGGGGCAAGGGGACGCCGGAGGGAAGAGAGAAAGGGAGGGAAGTGAGGGAGGGTAAGTGATAGGGGGGGGAGGATGTAAGTAGGTAATGGGAGGGAGTGATGGAGGGAATCCAGAGGGGGAGGAAAGGGAAAAGGAAGGAGGGGAGAAAGAGAGAGAAAGGGAGGAAGTGAATAAAAGCGTTGAGGGAGAGACAGAGAAGAGGAAGGAGGGATAAGGAGGGAGGGAAAGGAGAAGAAGGGCGTGGGAAGTGATACAGATGAAGATAGATGAAAGAATAAGAAAGAGGAATAGAAGAAAAACAAAAGGAAAGTAGAAAGAAAGAAGAGAAAGACAAAAGGAAGGAAAACAAATGCGTAAGAGAAAAATATAACAAGAAATGAGGAAGGAAAAGGGAAAATAAATGAAAAGATGTGAAAAATTGAAAGTAAGGAAACAGAAGGAAAGGAAAAAAAGAGAAATAAAAGAAAAATGGAAAGGAAAGAGGAGAGAGAAGGAGAGAAGAGGAAAAGAAGGCAAAAGAGGAGAAAATTAACAAAAAAGAAAAAGAAAATAGAGTTAAAAGGAAGAAGGAAGAAAAGAAGGTAAAGAAAAAGAAGAAAAGAAAAATAAAAGAGAAACGGGAAGGTAGCAAAAATATAAAAGAAAGAAAAAGAGAAAAGAAAAATGCAAACGAAAAGATTAGATAGCAAAAAGATAAAGAAAGATAATTAAGAAGAAGAAAAATAAAAAGTAGAAGAAGAAGAAAAGAAGAAAAAAAAAAACGGATGGAAGGAAAAAAAGTGAAAAGAAAACATAAA
>NC_059258.1:1237570-1267570 GCF_017591435.1 Portunus trituberculatus
CAAGTAAAATTAATCTTTCCCCTTGACGGAGGTGAGAAAGACGGCATTACCTCACGCTGCCATTAACCAATCAAGGGGAGGCGTGTAGTGCGCAGGTGCGAAAATAAAAAAAAAAAAAAAAAAAAAAGGACTTAATAGAAACATAACCCTTAGTACCACCTAACGTAAGACCGAATTTAGAGAGTGAGGGGAGACGCAGGGAGACGGAAAGAACGGAGAGAGGGGAGAGAGAGGTACCATTCACCCACACTACTACCTTAAAAAAAAAAAAGAGAGTGAGAGAGTGAGAGAGTGAGAGAATGAAAGCGAAATGCACTGATACATGATATGGACGAAGTGAGTCAGTTGATCGTTGTTTTGATTGACGGTATTGAGGTTCGGAATTTGCGTTCACTATTAGAGGGAACGGCTGGCAGTGATGAGGGGAAAGATTATTCAATTCAAGGAGATTTTCACTAGCATAGGAAGAGCAGAAGGGGAGTGGTGAGGCGGCCTGTGGGGAGCTGGGAAGTACTGTGTTGTTGTGTTGTTGTGTGGTGTTGCTTGTGTTGTGTGTTGTGTGCTGTGTGTTGTTGTGTTGTTGTGTTGTGTGCTGTGTCTGTGTGTGTGTGTTGTGTGCTGTTTCTGGTGTGTGTTGAGTGTCTCGTGTGTGTTGTGTGTTGCTTGTGGCTGATTGAGGTTTGTGAAGTGTTGTGAGAGTGGTAATATCTGTGAATTTCCTTATGAGAGAGAGAGAGAGAGAGAGAGAGAGAGAGAGAGAGAGAGAGAGAGAGTGAAGTTATGTGCTTAAATTGTTAATTATTATGTAAGAAGTCTTATGTAATGCTTGACTTTTCCTCCTCCTCCTCCTCCTCCTCCTCCTCCTCCTCCTCCTCCTCCTCCTCCTCCTCCTCCTCCTCTTCCCTTCATCCTCCTCTAACAACAACAACAAAATCTATAAAACTACTATTACAACAACAACAACAACAACAACAACAACAACAACAACAACAACAACAACAACAACTACTACTACTACTACTACTACTACTACTACTACTACTACTACTACTACTACTACTACTACTACTACTACTCACACACACACACACACACACACACACACACACACACACACACACACACACACACACACACACACACACACACACACACACACACACACACACACACACACACACACACAAGGGAGCCTAAGTTACCCTAGGGCAGACTTAAATAATTTCATCTTCATCTACATAAAACAACCATACTTTAGAAAAATGGCTCCCTTCTACAGAACCCGCCCGAACACACACACACACACACACACACACACACACACACACACACACACACACACACACACACACACACACACACACACACACACACACACACACACACACACACACACACACTGTTTCGATATTAAGGGTTTGTTTGGTTGTGTAATGTTTATTTAAGATCTTTTTCTATTTCATCCAACGAAGCCGAGAAATATTGGGTTTGGAAATGTGATTCTGAATAGAGTTTGATCTTATGGATATGATCTTCCATTTGATCTGTTGTTATTGTTCTCTTTCACTTACCTTCGTCTTTGTTGTTTTTTTATGCATGTTTTTTTTTTTCGTTTCGTTCGGTCGTGGTTATGTTCAGTTTGTTTCGTTCTAGTTTAATTTCGTTCATGTGTGATTTGATAGTCGTGGAAGTAACTTATCCTAACCTAACCTAACTTATGCTAACCTAACCTAACCTAACCTACCTAACCTAACCTAAACTAACCTAACCTTACCTAACCTAACCTAACCTAACCTAACCTAACCTAACCTAACCTAACCTACACTATATTAATTTGCATCCCTTTACACTTTGACCTAACCTAACCTAATCCAACCTTACCTAACCTAATCTAACCTAACCTAACCTACACTATATTAATTTGCATCCCTTTACACTTATACCTAACCTAACCTAACCTAACCTACCCTACATTTTTTTCCATCCCTTTACATCATATACTATCAAAAACACCATAAACCACAACAAAAACCTATATTATGCACCTCCATCTATCCATCGCACTGTATAGTCTTCAATCTCCGGTTAACTCATCAACAAAACCCTTCATTACCTTCAGTATGAACTCCCACTCTAGTTACGAGCACGAAAAACCCAAGTGTGCATTGAGACATCACTTCTTACCACTGTGCGCACGTACCTATTGTTCCTTGGGCGGTAACTCCCTCTGGCTGGTGTCCTGGTGGTGTCTCGAGCCAGAAGCCGCGTCTCAAGGTCACAAGAAGCACTGTAGGAGTCATTTCATTACGGCCAATTCAGTAGTACTCTTTTAAGCATGAAATACACCGCCACCCCGTAACAGAGGACCCGATAAGCCGTCCAGAGAGAGAGAGAGAGAGAGAGAGAGAGAGAGAGAGAGAGAGAGAGAGGGAGGGAGGGTGTTGGGGGAAGGGGTTGGTGTAACAAATCGAGCGTGGCTTCTGAAGGGAACAATTGTCAAAATTGAATATCACCACTGGGGGACAAGAAGGTGAAAGAAGAAGGGCGGGGGCAAAAAGAGAGAGAGAGAGAGAGAGAGAGAGAGAGAGAGAGAGAGAGAGAGAGAGAAACATACAGTAGACTTTTGAACCACCCCTCCTGTCCTCTTCCCCTCCCACCTAAACCCTCTCCCCGTCACCCCCTCCCTCACCCCCTCCCTCACCCTCTCCCTCTCCTTCTCCCTCTCCTTCTCCCTCTCTCCCCTCTTGCTTAATCCAAACAAATGTGTGTATGCAGATTAAAATGGCGATACGGTGATCTGTGGCGTTGTGAGGCGCAGCGGCACGAAGGACTCCCAGTATCCCGCCCCAAAGGAATCGGCTGGCTAGCTAAAGGATTCCTACTAAGTGAGCTCATATTTCGCCTTCAGGAGCTCTATCGGGCCTTAATTTACGCCGCGGAGGGAGGGGCGGGGTCTCATGGCGCCCGGTGTCTCTTCCTTCTGTTCCTTGGACTCTTTCTGCTCCTTCTGCCTCTTATCGCTTCCGTTAGGCCGTGTCTTAGCTTCATATTCTCAAACTCTTCTGCTCTTCACCTTTACTATTTCAAAAGCTTTATTTCAATTAACACAAGTTTTTTTTTAGATGCTTTTACGGTTCTAGAGGTAGAGTGACATGATTTCTACATTATTAACTGTAGAAACGCTCTTGAAAACCCCGCTAGTCATCTCTGTGGCCTTGGAAAACAGTCATGGTGAGAGATTAGAGCATTTTTTAAGGTGTTTTTACGGTTCTAGAGACAAGACTTCTACATTATTAACCGGAGAAACACTCTTCAAAACCCCGCTAATCATCTCTGTGGCCTTGGAAAACAGTCATGGTGAGGGACAGAGGGTTTCTAAATACACAGCACCTGAAGGAGTAAAGGAGGAAGATCTAACGGCGGGTATTCCTTCGTCAGATGCTTTCCTCTCCTCTCTCCTCTCCTTGCCTTTGCACCTTATCTCTTCTCTTGGTACTGGTAAAGGCGTTTGGTGAAGGACGCCATGGTTTTGATGTCCTATCCTGCTCTGTGTGTCCTACTGCTCCCATCCTTCTGCTTCTTCACTCCTTCCTTCCTCAGATCCTTCCTTTGCTGGTTATCTTGTCTCGTGAAGGGACGTAGGAAGCGAAGGAGAACGTCACGATGTATATCCTATTATTTAGTATCCTTCATCCTAATTCATCTAACGAGGATTATAACGTAGGATGCATAGGAGAAACACCTTGAAGATATCCTACCGTACTGCATCCTTCGTAGGATACCCAAGGATACAAGAAAGTGAAGGAACTCTTACTAACCAATCCTACTAGTTTATCCTTTTCCCGACGAAGTGAAGGGAAGGATTTGAAGGTCCTACAATACTGCATCCTTCGCTTCTCTCTCGTAGGATACCGAAGGATATAAGAAAGTGTATGAACTCTTGCTAATCTATCCTACACGTGTATAACATTTTCCTGAAGTGAAGGGAAGGATCTTAGGGTGACAGTGTGTTTGTAGGACTCTGGCGCCATGTTTACGAGGGAGGGGCGGGTGGGACCTTACAAGGGACCTTAGAAGGGACCTTAAAGTGAATGATAAGACCCTGCGCTGACCTTGATGAGATACGATTCAGGAGTGAGATGGAAGGAAGGAGGGAGAGAGGGAGAGAGGGAGAAGGAGAGGGGGAGAGGAGGGAGGTGAATGAAGGACCACCACTAACCCAATCCAGTTTCTCTCTCTCTCTCTCTCTCTCTCTCTCTCTCTCTCTCTCTCTCTCTCTCTCTCTCTCTCTCTCTCTCTCTCTCTCTCTCTCTCTCTCTCAATACGACCAACCCTTCAGCTGGACGCGACAATATATTATTTATGACGAGACGGCTTTGACTCTGTGTCGGTCTGTCTGTAGGGGAAGAGGAGGGGGGGAAGGAGGGTAGGGAGGGAGGGAAGGGGGGTGGGGGAAGGCAAAAGGGGTAACCGATTGGCAAGTTGTGAATAGTGTTTAATCGTATGCTCCCTTTTTTTTTCTCTCTCTCTCTCTTTCTCTCTTCCCTTTTTTTCTACCCCCCCCTCGCTCTCTCTCTCTCTCTCTCTCTTACCCTTCCTTCCCATCCTCCCCTTTCCAGTTCCCGTTTTCGTTTGAGAAATGAGACGCTCCGAGTTACGATCAAATATTACAACTGGAACCATTAATAATCTTGGTTAAGGAGAGAGAGAGAGAGAGAGAGAGAGAGAGAGAGAGAGAGAGAGAGTAGAATATATGCTAGTTTTTTTTTTTTTTTTTTTTTTTTGATAGGTAGAAGTCATTAGTTATTTTGCATTGAGGAAGATTTAAATAGGATCGGATTGCCTTTATTTCTCGTGATCGCCTGTCATGTGTTACTGCCGCGCTGAGCTGAATGGCCGCCCATCTGTTCCTTTCACGCCGCGGTGGAGAGAGGCGCGGAGGGAGCCAAGCCAGCAAGAGGAACAGAGAAGGAGGAGGAGGAGGAGAAAGACAAGAATTGAGTGTTTTTTTTTTTTTTTTTATATTATCGTGATTTTTAGAATGGTAGAAATATGGAAGTGGTTATTTTAGTGCTTGTAAATAAAACAAAAAATAATAATTCTACTACTACTACTACTACTACTACTACTACTACTACTACTACTACTACTACTACTACTACTACTACTAAGTGAAATGACTCCTCACTTTATCCTCTCTCCCTTTCTCCACCTTTTTTTCATTATTCCCTCCTCCTCCTCCTCCTCCTCCTCCTCCTCCTCCTCCTCCTCCTCCTCCTCCTCCTCCTCCTCCTCCTGCTTAATTGGTCCAAAGCGGAAGTATCTACTGGAATTTTTAAGTGTCTTTTTTTTTCTTAGTATAGCTTTATTATGCCCTCGAGGGTGTCAGGAAACCTCTCGGCCGTGCATTATTGGTATCAGGTGGTGGTGGTGGTGGTGGCGGCGGCGGCGGCGGCGGTGGTGGTGGTAGTGTTAGATTTAAATTAGGAAAAAAAAGGAAGGTTAGGTTAGGTTAGGTGAGATGAAAATAAGTGAGTTTTTTTTTAATGTAAGATGGGAAACCGGTGAAGAGTAAGAAATATAATTAAAAAAAAAGGCCCACTTGATTGCCAGTCCCCTGAAAGATTAGATAGAGGTTCAAATAGAGGTTAAATTTGGTGATATTATGTTAGGTGTGACTAAAGGTTAGGTTAGGTTGGGTAGGAAAAGATGAGAAAGGAGACGTGTAAGATAAAGTAAGGTAAAGTAAGATAGAGTTAGCTTAGGTTAGGTAAGGAAAGATGAGGAAAGACAGACATATAAGGTAAAGCAAGGTAAAGCAAGGATGATTTAGGTAAAGTTTGGTAAAGTAAGACAGTAAGATATGATAAAAAAATGACTAGGTTATATAAAGTAAAGTCACACGAGGAATTAAAGTAAAGTTAGGAAAAGTAAGATAATTTTAAGTAAGAAAATATAGAAAACACTTTTAGTTAGGTAAGTAAAGATAGGAAAGGTCACACGAACAAGTGAACCGTACCACAGGACAGCAAACACGTCGAAACCACAGTACAATCATCCACTCCAAGCCACACGCCCACACACCCACCCGCCTTGCCACCCTCCCGTCACCACCCGCACCCGCCCCTCCCTCGCCGCGCCGCCCTTCACTGGTTACTTGAGGTCGATATACTAGTGGTGTGTGTGCCTGATTGACTTGTTAAACCACTTAAAGGAGATCACTGGCCCTCACCTTTTGACGGGCGAACTCCCAAATGTTCTAGATGTTTTGCATTTTTGGGCTTGTGAATTATGTGGCAAGACTCAGTGCATTGTGGGTAAGTGTGGTGGTGGTGGTGGTGTTAGTGGTGATAGTAGTGGTGTTAGTCTTTTTTTTTTTTGTTTTTTTTCTCTTTTTTATTAAGGGTTGAGGAGTGACTTAGAAATTCCAGCAGGAAGATGAAGAAAGGGAGAAGGAAAGGAAGGAAGAAGGAGGAATAAGGAAGGAAGGGAAATAGAGGGAAAAATAGATTTGTGAGAAGAGGAATATTAAAACTAGCCAACAAATGAAGTAATAATAGTAATAGTAATAGTAATAGTTCTTCATTTTATTTCGTACGCAAGACTTTACAACTTAAATTTCACCTTTTTTTATTTTTTATTTGCCACTAAAAAGAATAATAAAAAGCAACAACAATTCCGTCACATTGCGCGATGATATACCTGTCCACGTACATCACAGGTAATCAGGAAGTGCCAGCCAGGTAGTGTTCATGATAAGTGTGACTCTTCCTACACTTTCATGAATGGAGTGAAAAAAATTATTTACCGCAGCGCAACGGTCTATTTTCTTCTCACGAGGCGAGAGACAAGGGTACAAGTCACGGAAGAAGAAGAAGAAGAGGAAGAGGAAGGAGAAGAAGAGGAAGATGAAGAAGAGGAAGAGGAGGAAGAAGAGGGTTTGAGTTGAAAATGTTCTGTAATTCTTCTGTGTAATTATGTGTGTGTGTGTGTGTGTGTGTGTGTGTGTGTGTGTGTGTGTGTGTATGGTTGTATATTCATGTCTTACTAGGCAATTTGTCTTTGTTTCGTAATGTGAATCTAAATGTCAGAAAGAAAAAGTGAGGTGTACTGTAACTAGCGTGTGTGTGTGTGTGTGTGTGTGTGTGTGTGTGTGTGTGTGTGTGTGTGTGTGTGTGTGTGTGTGTGTGTGTGCAGGTTTATCATTCATAGTAATAACAATAACAAAATATTTACAACCACTTCACTTCCTACTACTACTACTACTACTACTACTACTACTACTACTACTACTACTACTACTACTACTACTACTATCACCACCACTACCACTACCACAAAACCTCCCAGTATATAAATGGAAACTAATAACATTTTTTTTCTGTCTCTTCAACAGGTAAGACAAAAAAAAAAAAAAAAAAAAAAACAGCACAAAACCACAAATCTCACCTTTACACTTGAGGAACGTGGCTGCGGTGACGACGGACCCCAAAACCTGCGCTTCTTAGACAGAGGTACCGAGAACATTTCAATCCCTAAGCGAAGAGACGGGAGAGGTGAGAGTTGCATGCACGGGAGAAGGCGGAGGAGGCGAAGGTGGTGGGGGGGTTGGCAGAATTTGATATTGCATGACACGTTCGTTCAGCTTATCGAGGATGCGAAGGAATGTGAAAAACGCATGTGAGGAGCCCAAGAATTTATAGTTAGTTCCGTGTGGTGTTTCGTCTCTTATCATGATCGTTCCAAGAGGTATGAAGGGCTAAGAGGACGTGGAGAGGAGGAGGAGGAGGAGGAGTAGGAGGACAGGATCTGGAGGGAAAGATTCAAGGGAGATATAAGACCTGATTACAACTCATGGTAGCCAATTGCATCGTCTGATTCGCTCACTAAAAACCAATGAAGACAAAAACCTCATCGCTCACAAAAGGAAGGGAAAGGAAGGAGGACAAAAAACTGACATACGTTCTCACAAATTACTTTGGAACCAGTGCGTTTCCAGCCGCGCAAAAAGCAGTGACGCCTTTCACAGCACACAAATAACCGCAACATCACACTCACAACACCACCAAGGAACACAAAACCCACTTTGATATACGCTCCCTTCCGATCCGGGTAGCGTAGCGGTGAATCTGGCTGCGGATGTGCAATAAAGCCGGATCGTATAATCGAGAGCCCCAAACGGAAGAAGAATGTGTCATAATGCCGCATTGGAGTCCGGAAATAAGAGAAAAACACCCGGACGGATATTCGAGGTAATTCACATCTATTTTCCCTGATGGGGCAAGACTTGAGAACACTTGCGCAGGTAAATTGGCTTCGCACATAATGAGCCTTGTAGCCAAGTATCAATCAGTGTTTAATCAATGTGATCAAACTGCCCGGTAATTGCTCTCTCTCTCTCTCTCTCTCTCTCTCTCTCTCTCTCTCTCTCTCTCTCTCTCTCTCTCTCTCTCTCTCTCTCTCTCTCTCTCTCTCTCTCTCTCTCTCTCTCTCTCGCTGCTCGGTTACAGGCTGAATGTCTTGCTAATCACTCGCCTCTCTAATAACAGTTTCTGGCGAGTGATTGAACTAATCATCAATAGAACGCGAAGACTCATTAGGCAGCGGTGGTGGTGGTGGTGGTGGGTGACTGTGGCAGGAATACGTGGTTGTGAGACTCGGTGGAGGGATAAGTGGAGGTGGAAGAGATACGTAGGTGGGTTAGGTGGTGTGTGTGGGGGGGTGAGTGGCTTAGTAGGAGGGGGTGGAGGAAGGGGTGTGGGGGGGTGGAGGAGGTGAGGCAGTGTTATCCATCTCTCATTTCCATTCTGAGAGGCTCTTGTCATCACGCCACTTGAAGTTGACTCATTGATTCTCCCAGCCGCTGATCATTGCGAGGTTATGGAGTAATGCAATGCCTCCTCCTCCTCCTCCTCCTCCTCCTCCTCCTCCTCCTCCTCCTCCTCCTCCTCCTCCTCCTCCTCCTCTTCCAATGAGATCGCTGTTGATTGATAATTGAAAGTCGCTCACAGAAAGAGTAGAAAGACGCGAGGCACGGCAGGAAATTGATGAGAGAGAGAGAGAGAGAGAGAGAGAGAGAGAGAGAGAGAGAGAGAGAGACGGAAGCACAGAGAAACACAGCGAGCAAACAGTTACATCACTCAGTCTGGCTTACAATAACACAAGCAATGCACTTTACAGCAACATCTAAATAACACACCAACACTTGAGTCACAATCACTACTCCCTCACACACACACACACACACACACACACACACACACACACACACACACACACACACACACACACACACACAGGCAGACAGACAGAAGGATACATAGAGCAATGACCGATCCTTGAATCCTGCGAACTGGCCACGCAACGCCCTTCAAATCTCGACCAATTAAGGAGACCTGCGATCCTCAACTAGTCTTCACGTAAGCACAATGAAGGTATGGCTGGCTGACCAAGGGAGGGAGACAGACAGAAAGGCTGAAAGGGAAAGGGAAAGGGAGAGAGAGAGAGAGAGAGGGAGAGAGGGAGAGATAAGATACAAAACGGAGGTCTGGTATTAGCTTTTCAGTATTTGTGACTTTGTTGAGAGGTGGAGAGAAATAAGGTTGAAATATTCCTTTTGTTTGGCTGGGGTGTCTCTCTCTCTCTCTCTCTCTCTCTCTCTCTCTGGTAAAGTATCCTGGCATGAAAAGCGAGTGAGTGGATGAGTCACCGTGTGTGTGTGTGCGTGTGTGTGTGTGGCGCGTTGAGTGCGTGCGGGTGGTTCGGGCGGTGGTGCGGTGCGGTGCGGTGGGGGAAGAGTCAATGTTTGAGTGCGTGGGTGAGCGAGAGAGTGCTAAAGATGTAGCCAGAGTGGTGATTGCGTCCGCGGGTTACAATTTCATAGCGGAGCGCCGATCAAAGGTGCCTCCTCCTCCTCCTCCTCCTCCTCCTCCTCCTCCTTCCCTGTCAGTCTATGCGTGCATTTGCTTGCTCGCTTACAGACAGCTTATATGAGGTTGTCTACTTATATGCGTGTCTGTATGTGTGTGTGTGTGTGTGTGTGTGTGTGTGTGTGTGTGTGTGTGTGTGTGTGTGTGTGTGTGTGTACGCATTTCTTTTTCTATTTTCAATCTTATGTTTTATTTTTCTCTGTGTTTGCAATTGTCTCTTCTTTCTTTCTTTATTTATTTATTTGCAGGAAATAAAGGTAAAAATAATTATGGTGTTTTACAGAATTCTAGCTTATCCTTTATGTTTCTTTCCTCTCTGTTATTTCCCGCATTTATTTCCATTTCTTTCATGTTACTCTTTTCCCTTATTTTTTTCCCTTCATCCTCAGTTATTCATCCTCTCATGTTGAGCTCAATGACTTAAGTATCTTCACAATTCTTTCCTCTTTTTTTTCCTCTTTTTTCCTCTTTCCCTTCCCAAGCTAATAGAGGGAGGAAGGAAGCTACTTTTCCGGTGTGTCATGAGCTTAGCCACCACAATAAACACACACACACACACACACACACACACACACACACACACACACACACACACACACACACACACACACACACACACACACACACACACACACACACACACACACACACACACACACTTGATCATAAATTTAAACTGTTCCTCAACTTTCCTGAGAATCAATATAAAATCAACCTTATACACACACAACACAAGGTTCATTATTCATTATTTCCGCTCCTATAAGACTTAAGGAGCATTATCAGTGAATCTTTGCTTATAATGATGGGGAGGAATGGGGAGATGGGGTTTAGAGTCTCAGAGCTTCGAACGGTGCTTCCCCATGTGTCACCGAAGCTTCATAAAGTTTCCCATGTGTCCTGATTTAGTGGTTCGTTTGCGGGTCCGAAGCACTGATGAGTTACTACGTCCGGTCGAGTATTGGAAGTGGTGGTAGGGGTAGTGGTGGTGGTGGTGGTGGTGGGAGGGGTATAGTTAGGAATGGTGAGAAAGTTGTTTTAACGTGGTCTCTCTCTCTCTCTCTCTCTCTCTCTCTCTCTCTCTCTCTCTCTCTCTCAGCAATATATCATGAAAAGTAAGAGAAAAAGAAAGTTAGCTCACAAGATTTGCATAGGAGCATCAAAATTGGAGAAAGAGAGAGAGAGAGAGAGAGAGAGAGAGAGAGAGAGAGAGAGAGAGAAACAAGAGAAAGAAAAATAGAGATCTTGAATGACCACCACCACCACAACAACAACAACAACAACAACAACAACAACAACAAGCAGATCACGAGGCGCCGATAAGGAGAGAAATAAGAAAAAAAAAAATAAACGTGAAGTAAATAAATCCAGATAGCGAAGGAGGTACTTATGCAATGTTCTGTGGGCTATAAATCAGTCTGCCGTGGCGTGGCGAGGCGTGGCGTGGCGCGGTCAAGTGGCGAGGCGGCGTAGAGAGAGAAACAAATAGCAAAGGTTCCGGTTACGCCAAGTCAATGAGCTCAATGACGCGAGGAAAGCAGTGTTGTGAATTTTGTTCCGTGACTCACCTGCGGGAAAGGCTTGAAGAGACGGCAAAGGGGAGGAAAAGTGATGATGTTTTGGTTGTAAAGGGAAGGAAAACTGATAGTGATGCGGTTGATGGGTGGGAAAATTTAGATCGTAAATTGATAAAAGATAAGTCGCTTTAACGTTATTTAACCTCAATATCTTCAGTACAGTTTATTTATTTATGCGTTTATTCATATCATTTATTTATTTATTGTATTTATTCACGCGTTCGTAGATTTCTTTATTTTTTCACATTTTTTTTTTCCTCGCTATTTTTTTCTTTAATCTCGTCAGTACAGTAAATTTGTCCGTGAATTTTGGATAACTTTAGCATTCTTTAAGGGAACTTGCAATTCAAGAAGGCCTTTTTTTAATCTTTTTTTTTTGCCTTAACCAGTTTCCCTCTTGCTTAAAAAAAAAAAAAGACGCGTTTTTATATTTATTTTCGTTACTATTTGTTGATTTT
This sequence comes from Portunus trituberculatus, assembly GCF_017591435.1. NCBI lineage: Eukaryota > Metazoa > Arthropoda > Malacostraca > Decapoda > Portunidae > Portunus > Portunus trituberculatus. Next base: position 1,249,535 of record NC_059258.1, read on the forward strand.
ATACAGCTACAGAAACTTATATGGGGATTAGAATGCTGAAGACTCTAGCCATTAATCTTCCAACTTCCATAGAGCCTTCCTAATGTCAATAAAGTTGCCTAATGACACCCAAAGGTCATGGTAAAAATGCGTCCCAGTTCTGAAGAGGTTAAAGAAAATGAGATGCTGAAATGATAAAAGAAAATGAAGTTACAATATTTTGGAACTTACAATGATCTTAGTATTCGAAGAAGTAATGAAGGCCACTGGAGAGCAAAGAAGTGATAATAACGTGTATGATAAATAAAAAAAAATAGATGAAATAAATAGAATAAATGGAATAAATAAGTGAAATGAGATAAAGTAAAAATAAAACATAATAAATATAGATAAAATAAAATAGAGAAAAAAAATAACTTACTAAAAATATGAAAAACTAGCAAATAAATCACAAATCCTCGCTTTATACAAACATACAAAGAACAAACACACCAATAACAACACCAGTATACCATTTAGGTCAAGACAATAACATTTACTCTCATGTTTGACAATTGGTGTTGTGATACGTAAGAGGAGAGGAAGGAGGAAGCAGGAGGAAGGAGGAGGAAGAGGAAGAGGAAGGGGAGAGAAGTGGGGAGGGGGATAAAACTTCAAGGTCAGGAAGAGAAGAGGAGGGAGGGGAGAGAATTGAGACAGTGCTGTTCTTTCCATAACTGTCAGAGAGAGAGAGAGAGAGAGAGAGAGAGAGAGAGAAGTGGAGTTGGTTAAGAGAGAAAAAACATGACCAATAATTTGTCGTTGTAACCGCAAAGTCACCGCTGCCCTCCCTCCCTTCCCTTCCCTTCCCTTCCCTTCCCTTCTCTCCTTTCACCTTGTCTTCCTTCTCCCTCTCAATGTCTCTTCTTCCTCCGACTCCTCTTCGTTTTCCTCCTCTCATTGTTTACTTATTCTATTTCTGTCATTTATCGCTTCTGTGTCGCTTCCCTTCACTTTTGTCTCCTTTTCTTCATTTATTCTTTTCTCCGTTTTCTTCTTTATTGTTGCATTTGGTTATTATTTATTGATGTTAGATTAGTAATAGAAGTAACAATTTTAACTCCATCTCTCTCTTTTTCTCTCTCTCTCACTTTTGTCTCTCACTTTTAGTCTCCCTCTTCGCTTTATTTTCTGTATTCTTCGTCTCTTTTCTTTATTATTGCATTTAGTTATTATTTATTGAAGTTAGGTAAAGTTAGGAATAAAAGTAGCAATAGTGACTCCTTCTGTCTCTCATTTTCTCTGTTTCCCTCCATTTTTTACCTCCAAATGAGAGAGAGAGAGAATCCAATTCCTTATCTCTCCTTCTGAACCTTCTCGCCTGAATCTCTGCTGGCCCTGCGCTTGATCGGATCCTCGGCAAACAAGAGAGGATCAGCAACGCCAAAGCAAACACTTCTGCATCCCGATCGTGACGTGTTTGCTTTCCTCCACCCCTCTCACTCCTTCTATCTCCCTCTCCCTTTCCCTCTCACTCAACGGCGGGAAAGAGCTTGAAATATCGGCGTGCGAGTGTTTGTTTTCGATACAGCTTCTTGTCAATTAGTGTGTGTGTGTGTGTTTGTGTGTGTGTATGTGTGTATGTGTGTGTGTGTGTACAGAGGCTCATCAGTGGCGGGCGGTGTTGCCTCACAAACATCCAAGCAAACATTGGAACGTGTTATTTTTGGGGGTTTGGTGTTGCTGTGTTGGGTGAAGTGGTGTAGGTAAAGGGGGTGGTGTTTGGTGGGGTGCAGCTGCCTCTCCCCTCACTCCCTCTCTCCCCTCTCTTTTTCACCTGTTCCCTCACCTACTGCTGGTTTCTCAAGGGGCATAGGTGAGGTTGACGGGATGGAAGTGTGAGTGTGAGGTCCGGTTTTGCCCTCTCGTCACTGTTTTCCAAGGCCACGTGATGATGATTAGCGGGGTTTCAAAAGTGTTTCTCCAGTTAATGATGTAGAAATGTTGTCACTGCCTCTAAAACCATAAAAACGTCCTTGAAAACGCTTTGTTCTCTCTTCTTGACTGTTTTCCAAGATGATTAGCGGGGTTTTCAAGAGTGTTTCTCCTGTTGATAATGCAGAAATATTGTCACTCTGCCTCTAGAACAATAAAAAATGTCCTTTCAGTTACAAGGAGAAAACTCATTAATAACTTACGAGATTAAGAATGAGTTTATTTTATTTTTAACGCAAAAAAAAAAAAAAATCCAAGCAGACCTAACCTCACCTCACCTAACCTAACCTAACCTAACCTAACCTAACCTAACCTCACCCAACCTAACCTAACCAAACCTAACGTCATCTATTCTGACAACAAGAAAGCTCATTAACACACACACACACACATACTTAATGACATTCAGCACTATTAGAATTACTCGTGATTAAGGTTATATAGTGTTGACTTCCACAAACACAGCATTGACACACATTATATTTTGCGGAACAGGATTAAGAACGGATTAAAACTGAAATCCCCAAAATCTCAATGATACAGGATGAGCCGAGTAATCCCCAACTGAACACGGATTAATTGTGATTGTGTTTATATCGTTTTTTGTATTAAAGATAGGTTAATTAAAAAAAGAGGGTTATATCAGTCTTTGTCTCTCTGTGTGTCTGTCTCTCTCTCTCTCTCTCGTTTATCTCTGTTTTCTCTCTTATTCTTTATTCTCATTTTTTCGATTTTTTTTATGTGTTTCCAGTAACTTATTGGTGTTTTAAAAGGGGTGTGTATCTCTCTCTCTCTCTCTCTCTCTCTCTCTCTCTCTCTCTCTCTCTCTCTCTCTCTCTCTCTCGCTCTCGCTCTCTCTCGGTGCGTAGCTGAAAAAATGAAGGCTGTCTATGCATTTATTTAATCATACAAGAGGGCGATATTTCTATTTGATGAGTAGCGGCAATTAATTGTCTGCGAAACATTACATTACGCTGAATTTGAATGGCTTAAAAACACTTTACTTAATTAATATCGCGAAGAGTCCGTAAATAATGCCTTTTGTTTCCATTACATAAATAATAACATAAATAATAATTGCAGCCGTGGCGACTCGCTCCATCTAAAAACGATACTTTCCCCTCCACTAAAACCAAAGAGAATTACATAGATTACAATGCCTCATTCTTTTTAATCCCTTTTTCTTTACGTTTCGTCTTGGGATGGATGGATGGAGGCGTTCAATTAGACCACTAACGAATACTTAATACTCTGAGCCGCCATTGGTCCTCTGCATCACACCCACAGCCTCGGGACCAATCAGAAGCGAGAACCTGGTGTAATGAACCAATAAGGGGGCGTTTGGCGTCACCTGGGGGGCCGAGGGCGGGGGGGGGGAGGAAACTAAGACTCTGTGGCCCTTGCGAGAAACCGTAATAGATGTTTAGCGTAGGGGGGGCGATGGGGAGCGGGCACGAGGGGGGAAATATTTATGACTCTATTTTACATTCTTTTTAATGACTCTCAAAGGATCACGTGATTATCATAGGCTCAAGGTGCCCCATTTAATTCGACGCTAATATCTTCAGTGATGAATTGTAATGGTAGTTTTGATAAATGTAAGGTTTCCAATTACTCTTTTTTTTGGAGCTTGTGGGGACGAAGGAAGAGGAAGGAGGAGGAGAGGAGGAAAGAGAAGGAGGGTTGAGGTCTGTGGAGGAGGCGCCGCTAGGCCTCTTAGAGTTAATTTGCATGCTAATTTCGCCTCACTGCCATTAACTCTTAGTGTGGTCAGCTCGCCATGTGTGTGTGTGTGTGTGTGTGTGTGTGTGTGTGTGTGTGTGTGTGTGTGTGTGTGTGTGTGTGTGTGTGTGTGTGGGTGAATCATTCGTACTGTCAAATCCGTCACATACGTCCCCAAAAAACTCACCTTAGGGTCATTAACCTGTCTCCCATTACATCTTACCTGTGCAATCAATCACACACACACCTGTACACCTACACACACAAAAAAAAACACACAAACATATTCTTAATCCCACTACCTTTCCCTCTCCCTCTCTTCCCCTTTCTTGCTAATTTGGAATGATTTGCGAGGATCTGTACGATGGGTCAGGATATGCTCTGGATCGTAAACAAGAGGTAATTATAACATGTCTTAGTGTTATCGCTGCCTAAGACACTCTCTTCCATCTGCCTAACACCTGGACACTGATAAAGGCTGCTATGAATACCCATGAGTACGTGGAGCTTATGAGTGTGTGTGTGTGTGTGTGTGTGTGTGTGTGTGTGTGTGTGTGTGTGTGTGTGTGTGTGTGTGTGTGTGTGAGGAAAGTGATGGAAGGTGAAACGTAAAGGTGAGAAAATGATACGTGATGTTTTTATTTATTTATTTATTTTTTTTTTTGTGTGTGTGTGTGTGTGTGTGTGTGTGTGTGTGTGTGTGTGTGTGTGTGTGTGTGTGTGTGTGTGTCTCTCTCTCTCTCTCTCTCTCTCTCTCTCTCTCTCTCTCTCTCTCTCTCTCTCTCTCTCAGTGTTTTATCGTCCCCTCCAAAGCATTTTTATTCATGATGGCGCGCCATTTCAGTATGCATGATCACCAACGCTTGGCACGCTATTCCCCCGCTCTCTCTCTCTCTCTCTCTCTCTCTCTCTCTCTCTCTCTCTCTCTCTCTCTCTCTCTCTCTCTCTCTCTCTCTCTCTCTCTCTCGCCACGTTCCCCGTTTTCCCTCGTTTCGTGTGTGTATGGTGTAGTCTCTCTCTCTCTCTCTCTCTCTCTCTCTCTCTCTCTCTCTCTCTCTCTCTCTCTCTCTCTCTCTCCATCTTCTCCCTATCAGCTTCCATTCTCCTCCTTCCTCCTCCTCCTCCTCCTCCTCCTCCTCCTCCTCCTCCTCCTCCTCCTCCTCCTCCTCCTCCTCCTCCTCTCTCCCTCACCTGGCTTTAACCCTCATTGGAAGGGGGAATGATTTTTGCCTGTTTAAAGGTGTTTTCGGAAAAGAGAGAGAGAGAGAGAGAGAGAGAGAGAGAGAGAGAGAGAGAGAGAGAAAGAGAGAGCCTATACTTCATTCCTTGCTTTTTGACATAACTTTATTCTCTCTCTCTCTCTCTCTCTCTCTCTCTCTCTCTCTCTCTCTCTCTCTCTCTCTCTCTCTCTCTCTCTCTCTCTCTCTCTCTCCTCATTCGTCTCTCTCTCTATTTTCTCCCCTCTTCTTTTCTCTATCCCTCTATTCCCTCTCCCTATTTCTTCCCTCCCCTTTCCCTTATCCCCTTAATTCTACCCCCTCCTTCTCCCCTCTCACACCTCCCCTCTCCCCTTGCATGTATAGAAACCAACCTCCCTCCTCGCCCCCATCACCCTCCCTGGACTTGGATGGTTGCATAGTCAAATTTTATAGGTCCTGGTAACAATTATTCTCATTTAGTGCCGTAATAAACGAAGAAAACGGTGAACGACGAATAGTGAATTGTTATGGAAAGGAATAAATGAATTAATATTTTGTCTATTACTCTCTTACTTGTGAAATAAAGAGAGAAGATAAGTGGAGGTGGAGATAGATGGAGAGAAGTAGAAGGAGGAGGAGGAGAAGAGAGGGAGGGTGATAGGAGTTTGGGAGAGGGAGATGTAAAGGACAGAAAAGAAGAGAGAAAGAGTAAGAAGATGGAGATGTAAAGGAAAAGAGGGGAGAGAGGAGGAGAAGAGAGAGAGAGAGAGAGAGAGAGAGAGAGAGAGAGAGAGAGAGAGAGAGAGAGAGAGAGAGAGAGAGAGGGGAGGGGTATATAAAGAAATGTAAGAGATGATTTTGGAGGAGTAGGAGGAGAAGGAGGAGGAAGAGGAAGATAAATTGTTAATTGTTGATTTCATTGTAGTAGTAATAGTAGTAGTTGTCGTAGTAGTAGTAGTAGTAGTAGTAGTAACAGTAGTAGTAGTAGTAGTAGTAGTAGTAGTAGTAGTAATAGTAGAAATAGTAGTAGTAGTAGTAGTAGTAGTAGTAGTAGTAGTAGTAGTAGAAATAGTAGTAGTAGTAGTAGTAGTAGTAGCAGCAGTAGTAGTAATTCTAGTAGTAGTAATAGTATTTGTAGTAGTAGTAAGCTCCTCTTTATCCTCCACCACCACCACCACCACCACCTCCTCCTCCTCCTCCTCCTCCTCCTCCTCCTCCTCCTCCTCCTCCTCCTCCTCCTCCTCCTCCTCCTCCTCCTCCTCCTGAACAAGAGGCAACACGTAACCTACTTGCTCCTTCTTTAAGTTCCTTGCTGTTCCTTCTCGCCCCCCTTCCCAAACACTCCCTGCCAATCACGGCTTCTGGGAGGGGGCGCCGTACCCTTATTGGTAATTTTTCACTGTGATCGGTTATATCCTCTCCAATTGATCCTCTCTCTCTCTCTCTCTCTCTCTCTCTCTCTCTCTCTCTCTCTCTCTCTCTCTCTCTCTCTCTCTCTCTCTCTCTCTCTCTCTCTCTCTCTCTCTCTCTCTCTCTCTCTCTCTCTCACCTGTCATTATGCCTCCTCTTTCCCCTTTCCTTCCCTCTCCCCATCTTTCCTCCTTACCCTTCTCCTCTCTCTCTCTCTCTCTCTCTCTCTCTCTCTCTCTCTCTCTCTCTCTCTCTCTCTCTCTCTCTCTCTCTCTCTCTCTCTCTCTCTCTCTCTCTCTCTCTCTCTCTCTCTCTCTCTCTCTCTCTTCATATCATTCCGCATAAATTTCCTACAGAATGAGAGAGAGAGAGAGAGAGAGAGAGAGAGAAACCAGAGAAACTATACTAAACTACTTCTTCTTAACATACACCATTAGTTAACAGGTGTCAGAGAGAGAGAGAGAGAGAGAGAGAGAGAGAGAGAGAGAGAGAGAGAGAGAGAGCAAGAATTGATTACATTTCAAAATCCTCATGTTTGGTTACACGGAACCAGTCCCTTTGTGTTCTCTTTCCCTGTCTGTCTGTCTGTCTGTCATTCGTCTCATCCATTCGATTTTGTGACTGGGGAGAGAGAGAGAGAGAGAGAGAGAGAGAGAGAGAGAGAGAGAGAGAGAGAGAGAGAGAGAGAGACTACAAAAGGAAAGTATGCCATGGAAAGAAGAGAGAAAAAGACACACACACACAGACACACACACACACACACAGAGAGAGAGAGAGAGAGAGAGAGAGAGAGAGAGAAAGTAAAAAAAAGTAACCTTGAGAGAAACAGAAAGAGGGAAAAGTAGAAGTAGATAGAGAGAGAGAGAGAGAGAGAGAGAGAGAGAGAGAGAGAGGATTCGGTAGTATATCGACAATGCACACACACACACCCCAATCAGTTATTAATGGACGCTTGGTAACTCATTCAGGTGATGGGCCGCGTGTCACAAACTGGTAATTAATTGTTTTCTCACCATCCAGGACCGACTCGCCTATTGATACAAGGATACTGAGTGATGTATGTGTCTTGTTCTTGCCGGGAAGGGAGATAGAGAGAGAGGAAGAGTGTTTTTTTGATAGTTTATATATTGAAGTTTGAAGATAAGATTGTGATATTGAATAAGGAAGAGAGAGAGAGAGAGAGAGAGAGAGAGAGAGAGAGAGAGAGAGAGAGAGAGAGAGAGAGAGAGAGAGAGAGAGAGAGATTTGAGTTTCTACATTATAGTTTGTTGTTTGAAATTAAGGTTACTATATTGAATAAAAGAAAAGAACAGTTAGAGAGAGAGAGAGAGAGAGAGAGAGAGAGAGAGAGAGAGAGAGAGAGAGACAGACAGCCAAACACAGAGACATTGCTATTTTCAAATCAGTAACACACATTTACATCACAAAATCATGAGAACGAGGGACCATTTGAACCAGAGAGAGAGAGAGAGAGAGAGAGAGAGAGGGTGGGGAGACAAACCGATCCCCTTCTGACCATCTCAATCGCATGTCAACCAAGAACAAACCGCCTTAAGAATTTAATCCTCTTGTCGTTTTGTCCTTAAGAGTTCTGACGTTCTTGTCCCACACACTCATAGGAGAGAGAGAGAGAGAGAGAGAGAGAGAGAGAGAGAGAGAGAGGAGAGGGAGAGAAGCAATGAGGGAGGTAAAGAGTTAGAAAAGGGAGAATGATATTATGATTTAGAGAAAGAGAGTAAGAGCGAATGAAGAGTAAACAAAGGAAAAAAAGAGAAAAGGGAGAAAGATTGATGGAAATTTAGAGAGAAAGAGAAATATAAAGATAAATGAAGGAATAGGAAGAGACGAAGAGAAAGATTTGAAAGATTGTAAAGTTAGAGAATAAGTGAAAGAAAGAAATGAATAACTAACACTGGAAATAGAAGAGAGGAAGAAGAGGGAAGAAGGAAGAGGAGGAATAAAGAAGGAGAAATGAAAGAAAAGTGCAGAAATAGGGAGATTTATGAAGCGTGGAGGAGTGGTGGTCAGAAGGAGGAGGAGGAGGAGGAGGAGGAGGAGGAGGAGGAGGACTGAATTGTGCCTGTCACTTGGATTCTGTCGCGATCGCCCAGTCAGTGAGGACGTGAGGAGGAGGAGGAGGAAGAGGAGGAGGAGGAGGAGGAGGCGGTAAGAGTAGACACTGAACTCAACGAAACGAGTGAGAGAGAGAGAGAGAGAGAGAGAGAGAGAGAGAGAGAGAGAGAGAGAGAGAGAGGAACACAGACCCACAAACTGAGAACTCAAATAAAACTCAAATAAAAACGAAATGAAAAAAAAATAGAAAGCAAGTCAAGAAACGAAAAGAAAACGTAGAAAATAAAACCAATTAAAAAAAAAAAAAAAAGAAAGGAAAGCAAGAGACAAGGAAAGGCAAGGCAAGGCAAGACAACAAGGCAAGGCAAGCAAGGCAAGGCAAGGTAAGGCAAGGTAAGGCAAGGCAAGGCAAGACAAGATAAGACAAGACAAGACAAGGCAAGGCAAGGCAAGACAAGACAAGACAAGACAAGACAAGACAAGACAAGACAAGACAAGGCAAGGCAAGACAAGACAAGGCAAGGTAAGGCAAGGCAAGACAAGGCAAGGTAAGGCAAGGCAAGGGCAAGGCAAGGCAAGACAAGACAAGACAAGTAAGGACAAGGTAAGGCAAGGTAAGGTAAGGTAAGGCAAGACAAGATAAGGACAAGACAAGACAAGGTAAGATAAGATAAGGTAAGACAAGACAAGGTAAGGTAAGGTAAGGTAAGGTAAGGCAAGATAAGACAAGACAAGATAAGGTAAGGTAAGACAAACAAGGCAAGGTAAGGTAAGGCAAGACAGGGCAAGGTAAGGTAAGACAAGGCAAGACAAGACAAGACAAGGCAAGGTAAGGCAAGGCAAGGTAAGACAAGACAAGACAAGTAAGGCAAGGCAAGGCAAGACAAGACAAGACAAGACAAGACAAGACAAGACAAGGCAAGGCAAGGCAAGGCAAGGCAAGGACAAGGCAAGGCAAGGCAAGGCAAGGCAAGGCAAGGCAAGGCAAGGCAAGGCAAGGCAAGGCAAGGCAAGGCAAGGCAAGGCAAGGCAAGACAAGACAAGGCAAGGCAAGGCAAGGCAAGGCAAGGCAAGGCAAGGCAAGGCAAGGCAGGGAGGGAGGCACAGAAGGATACTGGCCGCCGCTCCTCACTCTAAATAAAGACTTAACAAAATATCATGATCGCACAATGGAATCTGGCTCCCTCTGTCTATAAAGCATGGCGACCTTCACGATGCTAAAGATGACCTCCACTCGCCTTCACAAATTGCCAAGGTTACTCTCGACGTGATGGCAGGACTCGACTGATGTGGGTGTGGATCTGTGTGTGTGTGTGTGTGTGTGTGTGTGTGTGTGTGTGTGTGTGTGTGTGTGTGTGTGTGTGTGGATTTTTTTGCCTTCGTTCTCTTATTTTAATGTAGTTCGCCTTCTTTTCTTTCTCATTTTGGTGTATGTGTTGTGTGTGTGTGTGTTTCGTTTAACCATTATGTGTTTGTGTGTTTGTTTGTGTGTGTCTGTTCTGTTCATGTTTTTTTTTCTGTCTCTTTCTCTCTTCTCTTCTCTTCTTCTCTTCTCTTTTCTTCCCTTCTCTTCTCCTCCCTCTCTTTTCTCCTCTGTTCTCTCTCTTCTGTTATCTCTTCTCGTTTCTCGTCCTCTCACTTCTCTTTCCCTCTCCCTCCCTCTCCCTCTCCCTCCCTGCATGTGTGACAATCTCGCAAGGTTATTGAAAAGATAGATTTGACTCAATTCGTACAGCGCGATGAATAAAAGGATCGTGAATACACATAAAGAAAGATGGGAGGAGGGAGGAGATGAGGTGCTGCGTGGAGATGACATGAGGAGAGAGGAGAGAGGAAAAGGAGGAAAAAAGTAATCGCCTTTTTTTTTTTTTTTTTTTTTTTTACCTGAAGGAGAGGGTGTAATAATTTTCTTCCAGCGGGTTCAATGTTAGGTAATGTTTTTCCGGGTTCTCCTTGCCAGCTCTCGTAACACCTGGCTAACTAATAAGCGGTGCGCACCTGAGATCTCTGGGCGGCGTGAGGCGTTACAATACCAGTCGCCTCGCTCGTTTTATCGTCTGAGAGAAAAAGTTTACAGCTATGAGGGTCTTGCCTGCCTGTCTGTCTGTCTGTCTGTCTGTCTGTCTTGTCTTTATGATTTTTCTTGTTATTGATTGATTTTCTGTCTGCTTTGTCTATCTGTCTATCTTTCTGTTTGTCTGTTTATCTATCTCTCTGTCTATCTGTCTCTGTCTGTCTGTTTCTCTGTCTGTTCGTGTTTTGTTTTCTTATTGGTTGTTTTTTGTGTGTCTTTATGTGTCTGCGTACGCTAGCTGTCTGTTTATCTTTGTCTATCTGTCTATCTCTGTCTTTCTGTCTACTCAATTGTATTTATGGATTTTAAGCACCTGTAATTCTCCGTCTCTCCACGCTGAGCCCCTCATAAAGAGCCGCTCACTTATAGATCACAGGGTAAAGCTTCGTGATTTTTTTAACTTCACTATTGTTACATATGAGTGTCGTGTTATTACTCTGATTATCAATTATTATCTGCCATTACTGGAGCTTCCCCGCCGCGCTCACTTCAGTACCAGAGCAAATACGTGAAAAAAACATTATTTCTTCGGTTTTTTAAGAAGTTGTAACTGTAAATAATGAGTCTTTATTTTAGTCCTTTCTATCAATTACGCTATTTTTTTTTCTCTTACATTAAAAGAAAATATACAATCAAAACCAGCATTTTAGTCTTATAAGAAGCTGTAACGGTGAATGAGTCTTTATGGTAACCCTTATTTTTTTTTTTTTTATCAATTATTATACTGTGTGTTTTGCTTCTACATTAAAAGAAAATATATATATAAAAATCCGTAAGGAAGAATATTACCTTGGGTTTTATGATTTTCTTCAGCGTCAAATTATAGATGTGTAGTTATCTCATCATTTCCCTTCCTACTGATTACTTGTCTTTCCTTCACGGTCCCCAAGGAAAGCATGACAAAATATACGAACAAGATAGATTGCCTTCATTTTACGACTTTATTTAACGTCAAATTACATGAAAAAAGCAGATAAAAATGAGGCGATGGTTCTTTTTAGGTTATTTTCAGGTTCTTTTTAGATTTTTGCGTAGGTTCTTGCTTAAGTTCTTGCTTAGGTTCTTGTTAAGGGTTCCGCATCTATGCCAGCAAAGGTAATGGTGAAGTGACGCTCTGGTGGAGATAATGTGTGGTGCAGTGTGCATGCTTGGTGTGTCGGTCATGGCCTCTCTCCCCAGCTAGTGTTTACTGGTTCATGAATCACCGAAACGCTTCCAGGGGCTTCACAACACTTCTCATCGCCTCTCTCTCTCTCTCTCTCTCTCTCTCTCTCTCTCTCTCTCTCTCTCTCTCTCGTTTTTCTTTGCATCTGTCTCTTGTACTACTACTACTACTACTACTACTACTACTACTACTACTACTACTACTACTACTACTACTACTACTACTATTTTTGTTATTATTCTTCCTCTTCTTCCTGTTCTTCCTCCTCCTCCTCCTTCTTCTCTTCCTTCTCCACGTCATCATCATTATCCATAATCCTTTTTCCTCCTCCCTCTTTTCCTCCTCCTATTGCTTTCCTTTATATTAACACCTCCGCCTCCTCCTCCTCTTCCTCTTCTTCCTCCTCCTCTTCCTCCTCCTCCCCATCTTCCTCGCCGCACTGCTCACCTGTAATCATCTCTCACCTGTACTCCCTCCACACGTCCACCCATCACTGCCACACCTGTGCCTTGTATCACCCACACCTGCTATACAAACGTGATCTGGACACACCTCATCAACTCACATGAAGATTTTTTGATTACTGGTATTAACTTATTGACCATTAAAGTACACCTGCACACGCACACACACACGCACACACACGCACACACGCACTTACACTGCAGTCTTTTTTTTTTAATTTCTGTTTTCATTTTTTACATTTTTATTTCTTAAAGTCTCAATTCATTTTTTTTCCTCTTCTATTTACGTGGTTTTGTATTTTCTATCGTCTTTTATTTCTCTTTCCTTCGTCACTTTTCTTTTTTTTTTTTTTTTTTTTTGCCTTACTTTGTGGTTTTGAACGTTGTCTTCTGGTGAGGCGGAAACACGAGATGCGGTTTCCTCTCGTTCCATTTAATTCCCTTCATTCTTTTTTTTATAGTCCGAGGTTGATTACTCGTACGGACCTGTTGCTTACCTGTTTATTACCGAGGAATGACACACACCTGGGTAACCATTTTCTACCTGAGATGATGCAGCTGGAGGGACGAAGGTGGGGAGAGGAGGAGGATGGGAAGAGGAGGGATGGGGAGTGATGGGAAAGGATGAGGAAGAGGGGGACAAGCACAAAGGGAAGCCAGGGAGGACTCTGGTTATAATTGCCGCTAATTCTCCTCCTGACGATGAGATATGAGCGCGGTGGTGGTGGTGGTGGTGGTGGTGGGTGGTGGTGGTGGTGGTGGCACGCCCGCTGATCAGCCTCCCTGTGGCCTCGTGGCTAAAATGAGAAGCACAGGTAATAATACTTTTAATTACTTCACACTTGGTCAACGCTCCTAATGAACTCCACTGGTCCGCAGAGAGAGAGAGAGAGAGAGAGAGAGAGAGAGAGAGAGAGACTTTTGAGTGAGATAAGACGTCACAACAACAAACATATGTCTCAAATTAATCATGAAAAACGAGAAAATGGAATTGCCAGAGAGAGAGAGAGAGAGAGAGAGAGAGAGAGAGAGAAAATGAACATGGTGTAGAAGGAAGAAAAGAGTAACGGAGGGAAGAGGAAAGCTACAGGTTAGGTTTACTGAGGAGGAAACTTACTGCTTGGCTAGAGATTAGTCGAGTGAAGAGGAGGAGGAGGAGGAGGAGGAGGAGGAGGAGGAGGAGGAGGAGGGAGTAGGGGGTTACTAGAGCAGTCCTTGGCAGGGGGAAACATACTCGTAAAAAGCAGCGTTGTGGAAAGTTTGTCTGATGGCTTAATGATACAAAAGGAAACATAAAGCATAGTTTACGGTCATGCGTAATGATTACCACTTGTACCAACGCACGCACTCACGCACGCACTCACGCACTCACGCACTCACGATATAGAAAGCAGAGGGAAAATGGCAGTGGCTTCTTAAGGACCGTGTTTGATAATGTTTCCCTTAATGGTTTCTCGTTTGTCCTTCCTGTTCATGCCTTTGTTAACTATGAGAGCAAGACTTCTCCCTCTCCCTCTCCCTCTTCCTCTCTCCCTCTCCCTCTCTCCCTTGTTACTCAGTCTTCCGTCTCTCGTATTCTCTTCCTCTCAATCCGTTTTTCATTCCTTCATTTCCCCGTAAGATCATTCACCTCATTTTTGTCTATTTTTCATTCCTTCTTCTTCTTCTCTCCTTTTTCTTAATTTTTCATCGTGTTCCTCCTTGCTTCTCTCTCTCTCTCTCTCTCTCTCTCTCTCTCTCTCTCTCTCTCTCTCTCTCTCTCTCTCTCTCTCTCTCTCTCTCTCTCTCTCTCTCTCTCTCTCTACCTTACTTTTTCTTACTTTTTCTTACTTTTTCTTACTTTACTCTCACCTGCTCTTACTTATTTACTCTTACTTCCACACCTACGTTTTCACTCCTTTTCTCTATCCAGTACCTTTCATTTTTCACCCCAGTTCTCCAAGTCACCCCTTATTTCTCACCCCTGTCGCCTTTAGAGTAGTTACTAAGTCACTATCATCTCGCACCCCATCACCCCATCACCCCTCAGCTCCTCCTCTCTCTGCATCCCCACCCCCGCCACGGTCTTAACTCCCTCCCTCTTTCCTGCTCCTTCAAGCCTCATAAAGGAAATATATTGCTGATGCATAAGTTCCTTGTTTTCATCTTCTCCCGCCGTGACTTTTCAATTCGCCAAAAGAAAAAGAAGAGAAAAAGTTTAGTTAATTTTTTTTTTTTCCTCTTGAAGTTTGATTTTTTTTCTTTTTTTCTTTTTATTTGTGATGGTTTTAAGTTTTGCGATTTGTTTTGGTGGTTTTTATTTATTTATTTATTTTTTTTATCATTGTTTTGGTTATTTTATTGGTTATTGTCATTTGTAAATTTTCAATATCTTTTTTTTTTTAAGTATTGTCTTTTTTTTTTTTTTTTACCAACTCGTTTTTTTTTTTGCTTTATTTTCCTTTGGCTTTATTTTTACTTGATTTTTATTTTGTTTATTCTATTCTATTTATTTTGTATGCTTTGTTTTCCTTCTTGCATCTTGACTTTATATTAAATTTCCACGTTTTACATAACTTTTTTTTCGCAGTGAACTTGTAGTAACGTAATTTTGGAGGGAAATCTCAAGTTTTTAAGATATTTCTAACTTTTTAAAGGCGATAACTAACTATTTACTCCTTTCTCTCTCTCTCTCTCTCTCTCTCTCTCTCTCTCTCTCTCTCTCTCTCTCTCTCTCTCTCTCTCTCTCTCTCTCTCTCTCTCTCTCTCTCTCTCTCTCTCTCTCTCTCTCTCTCTCTCTCTCTCTCTCTCTCCGCCTTTCATCGTGGCTCTACATGCACGTTCTTCCTCCCGTGCACCGTTTTAATGACTAAGGCTCGTATTATCAAACACTTTTCCGCTTCATCTCCACTGTTCAAAAGGCTTTTATTTAAATCTACACAAATTTCAAAGGTGTTTTTACGGTTATAGAGGCAGAGAGACAAGATTTCTGTATTATTAACTTGAGAAACACTCTTGAAAACCTCGCTAATCATCTCTGTGGCCTTGGAAAACAGTGGTGAGAGAAGAGCGTTTTTAAGTAAGTTTTTTTACAATTCTAAAGGCAGAGACAGAAGGTTTCTACATTATTAACTATAAAAACTCTCTTGAAAACCTCGCTAATCATCTCTCTGGCCTTGGAAAACAGTGGTGAGAGAGAAGAACGTTTTAAAGCAAGTTATTTTACAATTCTAAAGATAGAGACAGAAGGTTTCTACATTATTAACTATACAAACACTCTTGAAAACCCCGCTAATCATCTCTGTGGCCTTGGAAAACAGTCGTGGTGAGAGAGAAGAGCGTTTCTGAAGACGGACTGAGGGACTGCAATGGCGAGCGAGCGAGCGAGCAAGCGAAACATTTCCACCTTCACGCTCCACACAGGTGATAGATTAGTGGACTGAATGGGCTCAGGTATAAGCGGACGTGTTGAGGTCGCAGGTGATTACTTGACGATGGTCCAGGTGTACAGGTGATCACTGGCGCCTCACATGATCATCAAGTCGAGCATCCAGGTGTTGATTGGTCTGTTGCGATAAAATACTCAGGTGATTTCACGGGAAGGTATTCAGGTGTGTCTCCGCTCAGGTACTTACAGGTACGGCCTTCACTCACACACTCACGCACTCACGCGCGCACTCACGCACGCACTCACGCACGTCTGAGTCATTCACAGCAGGACTTCACGCTAAGAAATGGAAGCAGGAAGGAGAAGAAGACAATCAGTAGGGATAAATGAAGCGAAGAGAGAGAGAGAGAGAGAGAGAGAGAGAGAGAGAGAGAGAGAGAGAGAGAGAGAGAGAGGACAATTGTAGTTTTTTTTTGTGATTTTTTTAAACTTTATATTTGCTCTTTATCTGTAGGTCTCTCTCTCTCTCTCTCTCTCTCTCTCTCTCTCTCTCTCTCTCTCTCTCTCTCTCTCTTTCTCTCGTGGCTTGTGGTCGAGAATTGGAAACTTTAGGCAGGGAGAGAGAAAAAAAATGAGCGAGTAAGAGAGAGAGAGAGGGAGGGGGAGAGAGAGAGAGGGAGAGGGACTAAATTCCTTGACAAGTCGGCGTGAAAACCAGAAAATCGAAACATGAATTAATCTGAAGTTCTTCTGTCAAGGGAGTGACTTTGAGACCCTCCCTCCCTCCTTCCTTCCCTCCTTCCCTCCATCCTTCCCTCCATCCCTCCCTCCTTCCCTCCTTCCCTCCATCCCTCCATCCCTTCCATTATTCCCTCTCACGACTTAAAAATTAGAAATAGTAAACGTATTTATAGATATTCACTTCACAGCCTTGAAAATGACATGCGTTGAGAGAGAGACATGATTACTTTCACTATACTTCAAGAGAGAGAGAGAGAGAGAGAGAGAGAGAGAGAGAGAGAGAGAGAGAGAGAGACATAATCCTCCATTTCAGACACACCCATCTCCCTTCTCTGCGATTGATATCTTACCGTAACCAAAAAGACCTCCTCCTCCTCCTCCTCCTCCTCCTCCTCCTCCTCCTCCTCCTCCTCCTCCTCCTCCTCCTCCTCCTTACTACGTCTTCTCATTTCAATTTCGTTTCCCAAGCTGGTGTCTGTTTCCCCTCATCAAAACGCAGAGAGAGAGAGAGAGAGAGAGAGAGAGAGAGAGAGAGAGAGAGAGAGAGAGAGAGAGAGAGAGAGAGAGGGAGAGAGAGAGGTGCTCAGTGTATCTTTATTTTAGAAGGATATTTACCACCTGGTCCTGTCAATCTGAATTTTCGTTTTATATTTGAATTACACCTGTGGATGGGGGTCTTTTTTATTTAGTTCTCTCTCTCTCTCTCTCTCTCTCTCTCTCTCTCTCTCTCTCTCTCTCTCTCTCTCTCTCTCTCTCTCTCTGATACAATCGCTTATAATCCGCTGTCTTTTTTTTTTCTCTCTCTCTCTTTTTTTTTTCTTCGTCTCGTCACTTTCTCAAATCGGGACCTTCATCTTTTTTTTTTCCTTTCGTGTAGTTTTCGCTTTTATTTCCTCTTCTTTCCTTCTCTTTTCCTTTATTTCTCTTCTCCAGTTCCCATATTTATCTCATAGTTTGTTTTCTCTCTTCTCTCTCTTTCTTTTTATTCTTTCATTTTCTTCCTTTCTCGCTCTTTCTTGCTTTGGTTTTTTCGTTTGTCCATTCTTCTTTATTTCTCCTTCTCTTCCCTGATTCTTCTCTCCTTTTGCATTTTATCTCTCTGTTCTCATTGTTATTCATTTTCCCTATTCCTTTTCCATCTTTCTTATATTTCTTTCCATTTTCTTTATTTCTTCATATTCCTCTCCCATCTTTGAAAACCTGCTCTCTCTCTCTCTCTTCCTTCTCTCCTTCCTTTGTTATTCTCTCTCTTACTCTCCTTTCTCTCTCTCTCTCATCCCTCCCTCATCTTTCCTATCTATTTCTTTCCTTCTATATTTCTCTCCCATCCTTGTAAACCTCTCTCCCTCTCTTCCTTTATCATTCTCTCTTTTACTCTCCCTTTCCTCTCTCATCCCTCATCTCTTCTCCCCATTTATTTCTATAGTTCTCTCCCTCTTCCTTCTCTCTCCTTCCTTTATCATTCTCTCTTTTCCTCTCCCTTCCGTCCCTCTCTCCCTCCGCGGCGGGCGATAGACAAGCAACACATTGATTTGTGACACCTGGCGGCCGTCACAGTGTCACTTCACCTCCTGACGCGCCCGTGGAACTCCCGCTGGTCCCTGTGACGTGAAGGGCCGCGGGAGGCAAGGCTAGGAGTAGATAGCGCAGGGAAGGCGGCGGGATCAACTTAATGTGCGTAGACGAAGTAAAAAGAAAACGGGAGTGTGGTTTTGTGAAGCGCACCGGACCAGACCCTCTTGTCACGTAGTGGTCAAAGTTTCAATTACATCGATGTTCATCTCCCCGACTTCCCTACCTCTCCCTCCCTCTCTCTCTCTCTCCCTCTGTCCTCTTACCGGGTGCCGCCTCTCTCTCCCTCTCTCTCT
>NC_059258.1:1270070-1277570 GCF_017591435.1 Portunus trituberculatus
CCTTTTCTACTCCTTCCTTTATACGCTTCCCTCTTCCTTTTACTCTCACCAAGACACTCGCGTCCCTCTCACCCTCTCCCCTCTCCCTCGCTCTCACTCAAAGGGGAAGGAGTGCGTTAGGTCGAAAAGTTCACAAGAATGCGTTCTGTGATGAGCTGTGATGTTATACCCCAAAAATGAAGTGCGTGGGAAACTGGACAGGTGTGTGAGAGAGTGAGAGCGAGAGGGAGTGAAAGGGAGTGAGAGGGTGGACAGGTGGTGTCAGAGGGAGCTCATTATCTAGCGTGAACGTTGATAAGTGCAGGTGACTTTGACAATTTGCAAGATAAAGCTTGTTTTATTTACCTGTGTGTGTGTATGTGTGTGTGTGTGTGTGTGTGTTTCCACGACTACCTGTGTTTCACCTGTGCTTCATCAAAATACCATGAGCCAATTACACGCTCCCCCCTTTGAGTTTTCCACTAAAAGCTGGTGAATACAACATGGACAGTTTGCATGTTAAAGAAAGACAGTCAATGAACGCAAAGAAGAGTCCAGTAAATCACGGTGTATCATAATTATTCATCCCGAAATTAGCAACACTTCGCCTTAAGTCCGAAACAGGAAGATTGGAGGGCATTTGTCACTCTCTTTTTTGGTCATTTCCTTTGATTAGCGTTCTTTCTCGCATGTCTCCACTTCATTATCTTGGCGGTAAATATTTGGAAGATCGTCCTTTTCTTCTCCCTTTCTTCCTTTTCTAGAATATTTAAGGCTTTATTTTTTCAACTTAATTCTTCTGTCGAGCGTAAAGGTGCGTTCGTTTGTGATTAATTGCCTTTATTGTTCGTTTGCGAGTTGTAAGTGCAGAAAAGGATGATTTGCATGTGGTATTAGTGAATGTGGTACACGAGTGACTGCTTCACTTATTCATTATTGCTTATTAGACGCAAAAAAAACCTCGAGTTCTTGTAAATTGTAGCGATAAAATTTAGCTAAAATTCACCTGAGGAAAGACTTTTAGTAGAAACAGGAGTAAACAAACAAATTACCACCACCACCACCACCACCACCACCGCCGCCGCCGCCGCCAGTGCCTCAGGTAAATAAGTAAATACGGTGTGTATTGTGTCTTATTATGAGGTATTGCGTGAGTCGGTGTGAAGTCCTGATTACTGTGTGGCATGATCATCCCTACCACCACCACCACCACCACCACTACCACCACCACTACCACCACCACCACCATGAACATTACTCACCCTATTACTGCTACCTTCCGCCTCCATTAACATCATTACTACTACTACTACTACTACTACTACTACTACTACTACTACTACTACTACTACTACTACTACTACTACTACTACTACTACATCATCATCAACAACAACAATAACAACAACTACAACTACTACTACTACTACTACTACTACTACTACTACCACCATCACCACCACGTCAAACTGCAAATAGATTACCAGCAAGCGAGGGAAGGAAGAGGAGATGGATGAAGATGAAAAATATGTCATGAAAAAAGGAAAAGATGGAAAAAAAGAGGAAAAATAAGATGAAGAGAAGACATTTGGGAACATATTAACGACACACACACACACACACACACACACACACACACACACACACACACACACACACACACACACACACACACACACACACACACACACACACACACACACACACACACACACACGATCGGAATGACGTAATTGATCAGGGGCGAAAGAAATGAGTTTCCCTCGACACCAAAAAGCATCGGTCAGAGGAAATGTGGAAAATGAAAGAAAAACACAGAAAACAAACGAAAAACAGGGAAAATAATTAGGATCTGGTATGTTGGTTAGTTTTTTTTTTTTTGCGTTTATTTCTTTATTTTTTTATTATCATTATTTTTTGTTATTATTATCATATTAAAAATCTGTCTATATATTCTGCATTACTCTCATTTCTCTCATTTGTTTACATTGACTCAAAACCTTCACCAATATTCCCTCAGACCTCATCTTTCCCCTCTCTTTTTTGTCCCAATCCATCTTTTTCCTTCCTCTGTGCCTAATATGAGAGAGAGAGAGAGAGAGAGAGAGAGAGAGAGAGAGAGAGAAAGAAAGAGAGAGTTCTTAAAATATCTCTTGTTTGCGATCCACTTCACTGCACAGAAAGAAAGAGAAAGAGAGAGAAAGAGAAAGAGAAAGAGAGAAGATGGAGAAGGAAGAAGACTAGAGGAGGAGGAGGAGGAGGAGGAGGAGGAGGAGGAGGAGGAGGAGGAGGAGGAGGAGGATAACAAAACCAACAAAAAAGAAAATAAGAAAAAGTAAGAGTATATATTACAACAGAAGCCGTTTTGTATTGTTCTTCATTGACCCGATCAAAGGATTAGATTCTCTTCCGATACCTGTTATGTGTTCAGAATGCGTTCACTCGGATGATAAAGGTTCGGAATCTATATATTTTTTTTGCTTTTCTTTCTCTTCTCTTCCGTGTTTTTCCTCTTCTTTTTTGTACTTTTCTTTATTCTCTTCTTCCTTTTTTTTTTTTTTGTTTTTTATCGCTTTTATTTATTCTTATTTTTATTTATTTATTTTATTTCTACTTCTTTTTTTCTCTCCTTCCTTTTGTTTTATTTGTTTTTTATCGATTTTTCTCTTATTCTCCTTCCTTCAGAATTTCTATTTTTTTTCTTTCTTCTCTCTTCCGTGTTTTCCTCTCCTTTATTTTTACTTCTCTTTATTTCCTTCTTTATTCTTCTTCTTTGTTTTTATCGATTTTTCTCTTATTCTCCTTTCTTCAGAATCTATACTATTTTGTTTCTCTTCCTCTTCTCTTCCACGTTTGTTTTCTTCTTTATTTTCTTTTTCTCTTTACCCTCTCTTTCCTTTTTGCTTGATTTGTTTTATCGATTTTTCTTTCTTTTCTCCCTCTTCCTTTTCTATTTGTTGTTTATTTTCTTAGTTTTTATTTTCCTTGATTTTCTTTTCCTCTTTATCACCTTCTCTTGTCCTCCCTTTTTTTTCCTTTTCTATCCCTCTTATTTCCTTTTTCCTTTTTTTACTACTCAACTGTTCTCTCTCCTTCCTATCCTCCGTTACGTTCTTCTCCTTTCCTCCTTTTCCTCCACTCTCTCCTATTCTCATTCTTCATATCCGCCACTTCTTTCTGTTAGTCTTCTTTCCTCCTTCCCTTGTTCTACCCTCTTGTCCTCTCGTCTTTCATGCGCCCGTCGTCCCACACTCCTCCGCTTCTCTTCCTCCCTCCGAGCCGCCCTAAATGAAGCCTCTGTGTGACGTTTTGGTTCAATTAATCAAAGTTTGTCAGTGGTGGTTCCCGCGGCGGGGGAGATAAAGTGTTGAGGGCTGTGTGAGGGGCGCTTTTTTTCCCCCTTGTGGCTGTTTTTTGCGCGGGTTTGTGGTTTAAGGGAGGGAGGGAGAGAGTGAGAGGGCTCTGTAACACTGGTAGGAGGCGCGCTTGCTAAGAGAGGGAGAAAGAGAGAGAGAGGGAGTGTGTGTGTATGTCTGGAAGCTGGGAATCGAGAGGCGGCCTTTTCAACATTAGTTCCTGAAAAGATAATTTATTCATAGCTGACCGTGGGCTCTGGGTACAACGTGAATGAGGCGAATTTATTTCACAAGGCGGGCCAGAGGCGAACATAAAAGACGATATATTAATAATTCAAGGCGTAGCAGTGATGAGCGGTGGCAGCAAGCAGAGGCCGGCCACCCGGGGCGCCGCACACCTGCCCAGGTAAACCTTCCTCCTGGCCCCCACAGTGTCCCCAGGTGAGCCCGCAGGTGGATACGGGCCCCGGGAGTGTGTATCCTGCTGGGGGGAGTCGCTACCGGCGGGAGGAGCGGCGGGAGGGCGGGAGGCGGGTGGCGAAGGCGGCGGGTGTCGTCTCTGGGCGGGCGCTGCGTCTTGCTGCGTTCATGGCCGCTCGTCTCCTGTCTTTGTTTTGCTTCTCACTGTTACCAGACTTCCCCGCGGCTCCCTCCCCCCCTTTCCCCACGCAGCCTGCCCCCGCCCCACCCCTCCCCCCGCCCTTGCCCCGGTCTTCATCCCTAACGTGATTCGCAGTGTCAAGAATTAATGTACAAATAACATTGTGTGTGCTGTGAGTGTTAAATTTTGGGTAGTGCGTGCAGGGCATGACTCCGCCCCTCGCCGCTCGGCCCGCCCCGCCCCGCCCAGCCCCGCCCCCTCCCCAGGGTGTCGCCACGCCCACACACGCCCACCCATCACGCGCCGCTCACTAAACACTATTGTTACAACAAATATAATAAAACGTGCGCATATTGTAGTGCGAGGCGGTGGTGGCGGCGGTGGCGGTGGTGGTGGCGGCGACGGTAGCAGCGGCGCGGCATTACCAGGGTGTTGTGTGTGGGGGCGCTCACAATGCCAGGCCCGTACAAGGCGGCGAGGGTCACTCCTTGTATTTAGGCGACCCTCCCCTTGTCCCTGCCGCCTCCACCCCACCCTCCACACTCAGACGCCTCCCACGGGCCATAGTATTAGGAATTGGTCAGAATGAGTCACCGAGGGAGTATATCCTCCTGCCGCGGCCCCTCCAGCCTCTCATTCCTTCTTCCTTCCCTCCCTTCCTCCTCCTCCTCCTCCTCCTCCTCCTCCTCCTCCTCCTCCTCCTCCTCCTCCTCCTCCTCCCTGCCAAGGAAGCTTTCAGGGAGCAGGAAAGACTTACCATCTCTTACTCCTTCCGCGCACCACACCGCACCACACCACACCACACCACAACACAACGCACCGCCCGACCCTACTACCTAATGACTACTCCTACACACTCTCTCTCTCTCTCTCTCTCTCTCTCTCTCTCTCTCTCTCTCTCTCTCTCTCTCTCCACGCCGCTATACATTTCTTAACCTCCATTCTTGCATCCTTTTTTTGTGCTTTGTTTTTCTTTCACCGTCTAGCATCTTGACTCCTCTTTCTCCCTGCCGCCTCCACCCCCCTCCCCCATGACTGTCCCTCCCGGCGCCCCTACCACAACCGGCCGTAAAGAAGGCGGCCGTCACGTTCCCTCAGAGGCTAATGGGAGAGTGCGCGTCCCTGGGGCCTGAGAGACACTACACGCAAAACGTGATGCCTTCCCGTATTGTCGCAGACGGATGGGCAGATGGAGAGAGAGGGAGAGAGGGAATGGGATGCGAGGGAAACGTGGATGAGAGGAAGATGGGGTGTGAGTGTGAAGAGCAGCAAAGGAGGAGAGAGAGAGAGAGAGAGAGAGAGAGAGAGAGTGAGAGAAGAGGAGGAAAAAAAAGTAAAACACAGGAAGGGAGTGTGAAGATAGATTAGGGAAGTGGATGAACTGCAGACTGTGATAAAGCAGAGAGAGAGAGAGAGAGAGAGAGAGAGAGAGAGAGAGAGAGAGAGAGAGAGAGAGACACACACAAAACAAGCCAAGTAACCGCAAGAGAAAAACACCACCACCACAAACAACAACAACAACAACAACACCTAAAACGACAATAGGAAAAAAAAGAAAGGGGGAAAAAAGTGCCCGTATGTAGTAAAGGGATGGGGAAGGTCATAGAAGAGAAGGGGAAAGGGAGAAAGAGAAGGGAAGCCAGTAATTAGAATGAAGGGGGGAGATGTTGTCAGTAATGGGAAGTATGGAAGGGGGTCAGCATTAATGGGTAGTAAGGGAAGAGGAGGGGGGGGGTGACCTCAAATGTGTGGATGGGGAGAAGGGAAAGAGGATGGGAAGAGAAAGGGGAGAGGGGAGAGGGGAGGGCAGGGGGTGGTTAGAGGGTGATTCCAAAAGAAGATAGGGAGAAGAGGAGAGTGTGTTTTGTTTATATTTGTCTTTATTTTCTTTGTCTTATCCATTCACTCTCTTTTCCTCTCCTTTCTTCCCTCAGTACACCTAAATCCAGAGAGAGAGAGAGAGAGAGAGAGAGACCTTTGTTACGTTTTCTTTAACATCACAGCTAATCTAACAACGAAAACCATAAAGAAAACAGAAAAACAGGAATAGATAAGGAGAAATAAATATACAGAGAGAGAGAGAAAGAAAGAAGGAAAACTCAGATAGACAGACAGACAGAGACAGACAGACAGACAGACGGATGGGAAGAATCATCAGGTTTACACTTCAAATAAAACCTTGGATTGTTTTTGTGAGTGTGACGATGAACTTGCTTGCCTGACGTAGCTGACGGGAGGAGCGGGGCAGCGACGGCACCTTCCCGCGTCAGGAAAGGGCGAGGAAGAAGCGCTCTTTTGCTTATCAAGGGAGAGGCGGCGCTGGAACCTGACACTTCGCTCCTTCGTACTGGTGAAGGAGGGATTAATATTTTACCTGGGAAACGTCACACTTCACACTCTCTCTCTCTCTCTCTCTCTCTCTCTCTCTCTCTCTCTCTCTCTCTCTCTCTCTCTCTCTCTCTCTCTCTCTCTCTCTCTCTCTCTCTCTCTCTCTCTCTTTCTTTATCATTATTAGTGTATTGTTGGATGTTTGGTCGTCTGTCTATCTGTCTGTCTGTTTGTGTCTGTTGATCTCTCTCTCTCTCTCTCTCTCTCTCTCTCTCTCTCTCTCTCTCTCTCTCTCTCTCTCTCTCTCTCTCTCTCTCTCTCTCTCTCTTCTTCTTCTTCTTCTTCTTTTTCTTCTTTTCTCTTGTTGTTGTGTATAGATGAAATTTAGTCATGTGTGTGTGTGTGTGTGTGTGTGTGTGTGTGTGTGTGTGTGTGTGGTCAGTTTGCAAGGCTGTCGTTGTTTTGTAAGAGAATAACAAAGGAATGGAAGGAAAGATCACTAGAGCTGTAGAAGAAAGAGGAAGATGGCAATGATGATACCGAAGAAAATAAAACCAACAACAACAACAACAACAACAACAACAGGTCAAGTGAAAATATAAACATGAATAAAGAGAGGAAAAAAAAAAAAACACAAAGCGACAAGAGTAACGGGAAAATAAAGACAAATATCAAACAAAAAGCAGAAAGAAGATCAACAAGAACAAATATAAGAGACTTGTCAACAAAAATAGCAACGGAGAGATGAAGAGATTAGAATGGCAAGCAGAACAGAAGAATGAGATGAAAGAGAAGGAGAAAAACAAAATAGACAATAGAAAAACAGTAAAATAAAACAGTAAAATAAAACCAACTAAAACTGCACGAAAAACAAAACGGAAAAAAAAACAAGTAATATAGAAAAAAATAATAACAAGAACAACTGCATGAACAACAAAGCAAAATAAGAAAAAGTAAGAAGAGAAATGGATACAAAAAACAAAATCAACAACAATAAAAGTAGCAAGAAAGGCTACCACAACAACAACAACAGTAGCAACAACAACAACAGGAGCAGCTGCAGCGGGGCCGGGGTAATAATAGCGAACAGTAACGGAGGGAATGAAGTAATAAGTCGAGGATATATCAAGCAAACCCTCGTGTCTTGCCGCTGCTTCCCCGAGAGACGCTCCCATAAATTCAAGCACACGTATTTTGCTCCTCTGACCTTCACTGACACTAGAAATTTTTAAAAAG
>NC_059258.1:1282570-1312570 GCF_017591435.1 Portunus trituberculatus
CCTCCACGGCTGAGTGTTTTACCTCGTCTCTCCTCTCGTGTTTCTCTCTCTCTCCTCTCTTCCGGTCAATTAAACCTGAAACCTTTAGATTCCTTCCTGTCATTATTTACTCTCTGTCTCCCGAGTACTTGTCTCTTTGATACTTCACAGCTTAAGTATTTCATCTGTGGTTGTGGAATATTGACTCTGTCCTCATCCTGTCTCTATTTAAATCACTTCACCAGTTTTTTTTTTTTAGGCAATTGTTGTCATTCTTCTTTGCTTCACCTTTTTATCACCTGTTTCCACCTTTTTCTTCGGTTTTAATTACTTCCTTATTACCTGTCCATATGTTTCCTGTGTACCTGTTCCGTCTTACCTGTCGAAATTATTAGCTTTTTCACCTGTTTTTACCTGTCTACCTGTCTGTGTCACCTTGGTCTACCTGTCTGTCTGTCTATCTCACCTTGGAATCAGTAAATTTTCCTTTTTCTTCCTTATTTATCTCTTCTGTCACTATCTACCATGTTTTCTTTACTGTCTACATTCTCACCTGTCTATCTAGCTATTTACCTGTCTATCAGTAAGTCTTTTCCTCATACCTGGAGGGTTTTCCTTACTGTCTAAATTCTCACCTGTCTATCTAGCCATCTATTTACCTGTGTATCTTTACCTGTGTATCAGTAAGTCTTTCTTTCACGGCTGGAGGGTTCACACTAATCAACGGATCACATAATCAGTTTGGCGTGAATCTGTTTGATCTTATTACCAAAACAAGTCATGAGCGACACACAGGGAAAGGAGATCTGGTCGCTTATGAGTCTAATCCAAAGGTGTTACAAAGGAGAGTGAGTTATTGAGGCGCCTCACATCACACCTTGTTTACCTGGCAGAGAGAGGGAGAGAGTGAGAGGGACTTCGAGGTGTTATGATCCAGGTATTGATGTAATGTTCCTCTTCGCTATTGGTGGAAGGGTCGCTTTCTCTATATATCGTTTATCTATTCAGGTGTGTCGCTCCTTCCTGCCTCTGCTGTCCTGTCTGTCTGTCTGTCTGCCTGTGTGTCTGCCTGTCTGTGTATCTGAGAATCGACCTCATGTTATTCTCTTCCTATATATCTATACAGTTGAATGCCAAAGTGTGTCTGTGTGTGTGTGTGTGTGTGTGTGTAGGTAGGTATCTGTCTATCTATCTATCTATCTATCTATGTTAAGAGTGCAAAGGGTGCAAGGGAAGGAACGGAGGAGGAAGAGAGGGAGGGGAGAAGAGGCAAATAATGAACTAGTGATGGAAGGGTCGAAAGGAAGAGGAAAAAATGAGGAAGGGAGAGAGAGAGAGAGAGAGAGAGAGAGAGAGAGAGAGAGAGAGAGAGAGAGATAAAAGCAGTCGTAAAGGTAACACAGGAAACAATAAGAAAATAATAAAAACGCGACACAACACGAAAGGGAATAAGGAAAAAAAGAGAAACAGTAGAAAAAAAGAAGGAAAATGCGAAGACACACACACAGATAAAGATTAAAAACACACAGATGCAAAAAATAAGAGAAAAAGGAGAAAAAGAAGCAGATTTATAGAAAGAGTACGAGGGGGAATGGAAAATAAAAGCAAAAAGAAGCGAAAAGGAACAAAGATAAATGAGACAAATGAAATATGAAGAAAATACCACGACCGGAAACAAAAGAAGGGAGGAGAGGAAGGAAAAAAACAATAAAGAGGAGGAAGAAATGGACCACTGGAGAAAGAGAAAGAGAGGTGAGGGAGAAAGATGGGAAAAACTCGGAATAAAAACAGGTAGACGAGAGAGAGAAGGTGTATCATCATTTCACCAATATCACAACACTCACGGTTATGTTTGCCAGGTGAGAGAGAGAGAGAGAGAGAGAGAGAGAGAGAGAGAGAGAGAGGTTACTATTCTCTCCGTATAAGATATCATTTGACACCACCACCATCACTACCTTATCTAGAACAACAACAACAACAACAACAACAACAACAACAGCAACAGTAACAGCCACACTAACAAAAACAAAGGACTGCTTAATTCACCCTTCCCATTAAGTTTCCCCTTCAACTCCCCCCTCCCCTCCCCCCATCTCCCTCTCCTTATCTTCCCCCTCACCCCCCCTTTACTAACGGGATCAAATCTATTGTTTACGCCACCAACTCTTGATCCTCCCCCTCCCTATGCCTCCACCCCTTATCTCTCCCCTCTCCTCTCCCTCCTCCTCCCTTTCTTCCCCCCTCTCTCTCTCTCTCCCTTCTCCTCCCCTTCCTTCCCCCTCTCTCTCTCTCTCTCTCTCTCTTTGTCTCCTCTCCTTTGGTAAATAGAATGTAAACTGGATGTTATAAGTAGGCTCATTACTACTACTACTACTACTACTACTACTACTACTACTACTACTACTACTACTACTACTACTACTACCTTTTCTCATAGTAAATATAATGAAAAGTCGAATTATCATAGGTGCTCTACTACTACTACTACTACTACTACTACTACTACTACTACTACTACTACTACTACTACTACTACTACTACTGTTGATAATAATAATAATGGTATAGTACTTAATATTCTGTCTCCAGTTCACGCCTAACTTAGTTTACAGATGAAAGGGAATCGTGTAGCAGTGTGTGTGTGTGTGTGTGTGTGTGTGTGTGTGTGTGTGTGTGTGTGTGTGTGTGTGTGTGTGTGTTGGTAGCTGTTGTTCTCTCTCTCTCTCTCTCTCCCTCTCTCCTCTCTCCCTCCTCCCTCTCCTCTCTCTCTCTCTCTCTCTCTCTCCTTACCTATATCGTACTTTCCCCATTCCTTCACCTTTATCTCTTCTCGTTCATTAATATTCTCTCTGATTCCTCCGCCTCTTTCCTCTCCTTTACGGCCAATTCCTGTCACCACCTCTCTCTTTATTCTCCTCTTCCTCTCTTCCTCTCTCCGTTATTCGCCATTCCTTGTTCTCGTGCTGTTGTTGTTGTTGTTGTTGTTGTTGTTGTTCGTATATCATTCGTTATCTCTTGTCTTTTGTTCTTCTTGTTCTTGTTCTTCTTCTTTTTCTTCTTGTTTTTCTTCTTCTTTTTCTTCTTTTCTTCTTCTTTTCTTCTTCTCTTTCTTTTTTCTTATTTTCTTATTATATTTTCTTCTTTTTTTTCTTCTTCTTCTTCTTCTTCTTCTTCTCTTCCTATTTTGTCTATATTCATCTCTAATTTTGTTCTATATCTAAAACTTCCTCATTTTTTCCTCTTGTCTTCCCTTCTTATCTTTTTCCATTTTCCTCTTCTTTATTATCTTCTTCTATATTCTTTATTATTTCCTCTTTGTCTAATAACCTCTCCTCTTATTCCTAATCTTCTCATCCTTATCTTCTCTAGTTTCTTATCTTTATTAGACATTTATCACCTTGTTTCCTCTATCCTTTCTTCATCTATCTATCTTTTTCTTCTTATTCTCCTCTTCTTGCTTTTCCTATTCTCTTTTCCTTTTCTAACTCTTTATCATCTTTACCCTACGCATTCTTTGTACCACCACCAGAGAGAATAGGAGGAATGAGAGAAAAAGTGAGAAAATAGGAACTAGGAGAGGAAATAGCAAGAGGAGATAGAAAGTGGAAAAAGAGGAGAGGGAAAGGAGATGATAAAAGTAAGAAGAGGAAGACAAGAAGAGAGATGAAGTAGAGGGAGAAAAGGGAAGATATATGAGAAACAGGAGATGAGAGAAAACAGAGGGAGAGAGAGAGAGAAAGGAGATGATAAAGTAAGAAGAAGAGGAAGAAAAGAGGAATGAACAAAAATAAAGAGAGGAGATATAAAGAAACAGGAGATGAGGAGAGAAAGCAGAGAAGAGAGAGAGAGAGAGACATACCACCACCACCACTACCTCCTCCTCCTCCTCCTCCACAGCATCTAACAATTTCCACCTATTTTGACATTCAAGAGATTAGTGACATTGATTCCTGGTTGAGTCAGCAATTAAACATCAAACGGAATGTCTCATGAGCCTTAATGACGAAATCCCTTATCGTTACGCGACTTATTAACGAACCGTCTGAATTCTGAATCAATTGATAGCAGGTACCCGAGGTGGTGGTGGTGGTGGTGGTGGTGGTGGTGGTGGTGGTGGTATTGGTGTGTGTGTGTGTGTGTTTCTCTTTCTCCTTCTCTATTTCTCTGTTTTGTCTCGTTTTTCTTCTGTTTTCTCGTTTGTATCTCTTTTCTTCTCTTCTCTATCTCCCTTTTTTTTTCCTAATCCTGTTTCTCTCATTTTTTTTTCTCTTTTTTTTCTTCTTATTTCATGTCTCCTCTTTTTCTTCCTCTTCTTCTTCTTCTTGTCACTTATTCATCTACTTTTCCTCTCCTCTTATTCCACTTTCGTATGTGTCTCTCTTTCCTTTCTCTATCTCTCTGTTTTTCTCTTCTTCTCTTGTTTATCATATTTATCTTTATTTTTGTTTCTTCTCTCACTTCTCTTCTTGTCCTCTTCTTCTCCTCTTCTTCCACTTTCCATCTATCTCCCATCTACTCCCTCTTCTCCTAGTTCCTATCTATCTTCTCACCTTTCCTCTCCTTCACTTCCCATTTACTTATTCTACTTCTCTCCATTCCTCCTATTCCTTCTGTTTCCCTCTTTCCTCTTCTCTCTCTCGTTTCTCCTCCATCTCTTCGTCTCCCTTTACCTTAGTGTCCATTTTTCCAACCCTCCCTCTCACCTCTCCCTCTCTCCCCCTCTTCCTCTCTCTCTCTCTCTCTCTCTCTCTCTCTCCCTCTCCCTTTCATACACGGCTCCACACAAGGGCGGTAGGAGTTATTTTTCTGAGCATTTGAGTTTGTTTTAGCCTTTGTGGCGGGGCGAGATGACGCGATAGCAGATTATTAGCTACCTAGGTGCGGGCAATTAAGGCAGGTGGAGCTTGGGGGGCGCTGGGGGGCTGGGATGGGCAGGGGGGGAGGGTCTTATCAGCTGTGTGCCTGGTAATGTTGGGCGGTTGATACAGACTGACTCTCTTTTGAATGTTCCTTTTTATATCTCTTGCCCTATCTCTCTCTCTCTCTCTCTCTCTCTCTCTCTCTCTCTCTCTCTCTCTCTGGTGATTTTCGAGCATTTATTTCGTGTTTTTTTTTTTTTTCGTCGTTTAGTTTCATTTATCGTGATTTTGTGGCGTGTGTCTGTTCGTGTGTCTCGTCTTTGTGTGACCCCAAGAGAGAGAGAGAGAGAGAGAGAGAGAGAGAGAGAGAGAGAGAGAGAGAGAGAGAGACAGACAGACACAGACAAAAAGACAAAAAGACACAAAAAAACACAAAAAAACAAAACAAGAGACAAAAAAACACAAAAACCACAAAAAAATACAAAAATCAAGAAAATAAACCCCAAAAAAGTCTTAAAA
Organism: Portunus trituberculatus; assembly: GCF_017591435.1. NCBI lineage: Eukaryota > Metazoa > Arthropoda > Malacostraca > Decapoda > Portunidae > Portunus > Portunus trituberculatus. Next base: position 1,287,928 of record NC_059258.1, read on the forward strand.
TAGTAAGACAAAAGGTCCATCAAGGTCCCTAAGGTCCCAAAAGGTCCCAAAAGGTCCCTCAAGTGTCCGTCGTGTCATGTTAAGTGTGAGGCGTATTATTCTATTACAGATGGGCGTTAATTGCTAGTTTTCCATTACACCTGACGCTCTTAATTGCTGCTGATTATGATGTTTGGCGTGTTTGTAGCCCTCACTTACTTCTGCAGGAGGAGGAGGAGGAGGAGGAGGTAGTGGTGGTGGTGGTGTAAGGAAATGGAAGGTATAAGAAGGAAGAGGTAAAAGGAGCAGGATGGAGAGTGAAGAGGGAATTAGAAGGGTTGGAGGAGGAGGAGGAGGAGGAGGAGGAGGAGGAGGAGGAGGAGGAGGAGGAGGAGGAGGAGGAGGGCGGGTCGACAACTGATATTTATTGTGACAGATTTGGGTGTTGTGTTTTTCCCTTTGCTTCCTTTCTTTCCCCTTGTCCTTGCTGCTTACCTCACCCCTCCTCCTCCTCCTCCTCCTCCTCCTCCTCCTCCTCCTCCTCCTCCTCCTCCTCCTCCTCCTCTTCCTCCTTTTTTCTAATAAATCTATACAAAACACGATCATACCACAACATCATAGAGAGAGAGAGAGAGAGAGAGAGAGTACCTGATCCAACCCACTACCGTCTTGAGGGCGCGTCACACACTAATAATAAGGTAATAGGTACCTGAACCCCCAATTACCTGCCGTGTCCAGGTATCGGCGGGGCCAGGCGGAAGTGAAGGTAAGGAATAATTACCAACGGGGCGGACAGTAAGTTTCTGCCTCGATTAAGAATGTCACCTTTGATATAACACCTGTAATTAAAAGAGAGTCATCTAGTTTACCTGGAGGGAATGACGCTGATCTCCACCCACCTGTAATTTACGGCTAGGTGAAGGGAAGGGGGAGGGAACAGCAGGGAAAGGGAGGGAATGGGAGGGGAAAAGGGAAGAGGAGGAAAGCGGAGGGAACAGGGAGGAAAGGGAAAGAAAAAGGAGGGGAAAACTCAAACTCAATACAAAATCATTTTTTTCATAATTCTTTTTTCCTTGTTTTTTTTCCCTTCTTTTTCTCCTTTTTCCCATTTTTTCCCGTCCCGTTTCCCTTTTTCCTTGTTTTCCTCTTTACCCCTTTTTCCCTTTATTTTTCTTTTTTTCCTCATCTCTTCCCCTTCTTTTTCCCCATTTTTCCTTCTTTTCTCTTCTTTACTCCTATTTCTCCCCTTGTATCCCCTTTTTCCTTTTTTTCCTTTTTTTCTCTTTTCCCTTCCTTACCCTTTCTTTTCTTTCTCCCCCTTCTTCTCTTTCCCCTTTTTCCCTTAATATCCTTCTCTTTTTCCCTCTCTATACATTCCTCCATGTGTAAATCTCACCTGTCCCATCCAAGCCCTTCACCTGGCTGCTAATTAACTCTCAGGTGTTATTAGTTATTCCTCACCTTGACTAGTTAGGTGTGGCGGGAACGAGAGCTGATCGGGTTCTCTAGTCGCAGTTTCCACGTGATTCCAGGTGATTTGAGGTGATTTTGCTCACCTGCCTGACCCTCCCTCACCTGAGTAATTAACTGCGCCTCACCTGTGTTCGATAGACTGAGGCATCTGAACGATCGATATTGAAACAAGAACGATGCAATTTTATGAGGCAATTAGTTGGATTTTAGCTTGTGTTTTACGATGGCGACACGAACGCAGAGATGTATTTATGGCCCGCCCCCGCACGCCATAATGACAGGCCTCGGGTGGGGAATGGTGTGGAAATAGGGAGGATGAGGAGATACAGGGTGGAGAGGCATGTTGGGGCGTGATCGACGGGGAACCACACCCATTAAAATGTCCATTAAAACCCGCCATTTGTTGCCATGACTTACCTTCGTCTTCTCTCTCTCTCTCTCTCTCTCTCTCTCTCTCTCTCTCTCTCTGGTGGTTGGAAATTTAGTGTTTTTTTTCTTGTGTTTCTATATATTTTTTTTTTTTTGTTCTTCATCTTCTTTTATTCCTGTTCTTGTTCTTCCTCTTCATCTTCTGTTATTTATTCGCTTTTCTACTTTATTTCTTGTTTGTTTCTTCTTTTAGTGCTTCGGTTTTCTTCTTTTCCCTTCTTTCTTCTCCTTTTTCTTCTTTTTTTTCTTCTTTTTCTTTCAAATTACCATAAGCTCAAAATATATAAGAAAATTTATCTACATTAATTTAAAGAAGCAAAGAAGCAGAAAGGAAAACAGAGAGATAGAGAAATAAATCGAAGGAAAAGAGAGAGAAAGAGAGGAAGAGGAAGAAGAGGGAAGGAGGAAGGGAGAGCGGAAGAAGATTATTGGAAGGAGAGAGGAAGGAAGTGTTAAAGGAAGGAAGGAAGGAAGGAAGGAAGGAGAGTAAGTAATGGTGAAAGTGTTACTCTCTCTCTCTCTCTCTCTCTCTCTCTCTCTCTCTCTCTCTCTCTCTCTCTCTCTCTCTCTCTCTCTCTCTCTCTCTCTCTCTCTCTCTCTCTCTCTCTCTCTCTCTCTCTCTCTCCCTGCATTATCTTTACCATGTCGATTGTAAAGAGTAGAAAAGATAGATTTGAAACATACTCTGCCTACACGACACAGCCACACCCCTGCCAGCCACACCCTGCCAGCCACACCCTTGCATCATTCAATACTACTTACATTTATACTTACACACACACACACACACACACACACACACACACACACACACACACACACACACACACACACACACACACACACACACACACACACACACACACGTTACTCTTTTTTTTCCACTATTTTTCTATTTCGTCATTTTTAATTACATTTTCTTCATTAATTCTTTATTTTCGTTTCCTGTTTCGTAATACGTGTGTTAATTCCGTTTTCTTTTCTTATAGGTGAGTGACCCCTTGGATTCATGACCACCCCCCCTGGCGGTGTATGAATGAAGCAACGTGAGTATTATACATATTTATTCATTTCTATTCATTTTTCATTCATTTTAATTCATATCTCAAAATCCCTCGTCATTTTTTCTTTATGCTGTGACGTTTCTTAATCCTGTTCATAAAAACGATATCGGTAGAACATTAAATAACCACAAATCTTGCATATTTTACCTTTTTTCCTCCAGTATTTACGTCAAAAGGCATTCAATAGTGTTCAATCCCTTTCAATATCTCTCGGAATGCGTTTAGCGAAGGATCATCATGGCCATGAAGCTAAAATCCTGTTTTCTTTCATGTCCTCGTGAAGTCACACAGGACAAAATAAATCTGGTGACCCATGATTGGATTTAGAATTAATGGGGGAATCAGGGGAGGAGGAAAGAAATGGTGTTGGATTCTTTAGCTTCTTAATATTTAGTCAAAGGAACGGAAAGAAAAGTGTTCGTGTTACTTATCGTGATTCACTTGTTTTTATTCTCTTTTTCTTCGTCTTCTCCCTCGACAATGAGATTCGTCAAACGCTAATAAGGTTCGTGACTCCTGCCAGTTGGAGAGCATTTTTTATTTAATCTTCTAGTGAATACGAATATAAGTTGTAAAATATGTAGACTATAAATAAGATGAACGGATATTTCTCCTAGACAAGATCACTGGGTTCAGGACAGATGAAAGACACACACACACACACACACACACACACACACACACACACACACACACACACACACACACACACACACACACACACACACACACACACACACACACACACACACACACACACACACACACACACACACAAAATATAAAGGAAACGACACGACAATTTATGTAAAAGTGAATCACAGGAGAAATCACAGCTAGAGAGAGAGAGAGAGAGAGAGAGAGAGAGAGAGAGAGAGAGAGAGAGAGAGAGAGAAAGTCCCCCAAAATATAAACCCAGCAAATTTTCCCATTACGAGGTAGACAAGAGAAAGTAACATAACACAACACAGTCTTACCTTGCCAATCGGTTCCCTGTCCCTCTCTCCCTTGCCAGTCCCTCAACAGTCCCTTCTCTCCCTCCCTCCCTTCCTTCGTCCGGGTGAAGCGCAGGGCTGCCAGTGAATCAATGAGTGATGGGCCGGCCTGTGAATAATCCAGAACCTCCAACGCGAGTCTTATCATTGGTATTGGCCATTGCAACTGTCCCGGGAGCGTCTGCCTTCTTTACGAGCGGATTACATTGATTATCGGCGGCAAATTACGTATGTGGTGGGTTAGTGATGCGTCTGGCGATGAAAAAAGGACTATCGTTACTACCTGCTAGCGTCCACCTGAGTGATATATCATTTGTATTGGTATTGTTTAGCAGCCTTGATTGTCTCTACTTGTACGTGCTGTATACCTGGCTGGCTCTCTTGCTACCTGGCTCGCTCATTCTCTACTTACTTACTTGCTTACTTGTGTGTGTGTGTGTGTGTGTGTGTGTGTAGTGGTTTTTTTTGTGTGTGTTTCTTTTTTCTGTGAGTTTGTTTGTGTTTGGTTTACGAGTACTCTCTCTCTCTCTCTCTCTCTCTCTCTCTCTCTCTCTCTCTCTCTCTCTCTCTCTCGCTCTCGCTCTTGCTTTTGCTCTCGAGCTCTATATGGCCACGTGTGTGTGTGTGTGTGTGTGTGTGTGTGTGTGTGTGTGTGTGTGTGTGTGTGTGTGTACAAGCAGATTCGAGTGATAAGCAGATATCGAACAATGGAGATAGATATATTACCATCTAGCACAGGACACACCCGCCGTTTTGACAACAAAGGAAGCTGTTTGATTGTGTTCGTGGAAATAATAGTATATTTTACATTCATTTTATTACCACCCGGATGTAGGACATTCTCTCGCGCTAACAACACCACTATGCAAGCTGGAACTGTTGCCTTTTTGTCTCCTATCAACGTGTTACTCAAAATACTGGCGGTGTTACGGGGATTAGCATTATTAGTAAGGCAATATTCCCAAATGTGTCAAACTTAATTTTTTTTTTTTTTTTTTTTTTTTTGGCTTTCACGGTAAATGTTAGCTTAGATTAGTGCTTATTGTTCATGGCTTTAGCATTGATTTTAGCTTGTTATTACATTTTTTTTCTGAGTTACGTGGATTAGCATTATTAGTAAGGCAATATTCCCAAATGTGTCAAACTTAATTTTTTTTGGCTTTCACGGTAAATATTAGCTTAGATTGATACTTATTTTTCATGGCTTAGCTTTTTATTATATATTTTTTCTGAGGTACGTGGATTAGCATTATTAGTAAGGCAATATTCCCAAATGTGTCAAACTTAATTTTCTGAGCCTTCAGTGTAAGTAATGCCTTAGATTGGTGCTTATATTTCTTGATCTTAGCATCTTATATTTTTTCATAGGGAAACACATTCATTGCCTGATTTTTTTAACCTTGTTTTTTACCATTTTGAATTAATTATGAGCCAAATGGTGATGTTAGAATATGTCGGAGTTAATATTTGTAACTTTCTTTGCAAATAAACCTTAAATTATCACTATCATTATTATTATCTATAAGCTTCTTAACTCCCTGTATTTCAAGTCCTTTTTTTTATGTGTTTTTTCAGTCCCAGTTTATTTCTAGACCATGTTTTTAAGCACTTTGTGAACTCTGCCAATAAAGAATATAATTTTATGTCTCAGTATGAAAAGAAAGTTATCTTATCTTATCTTGTGAAGAGTCTCATATGAGTGTTATTAATATGTTGTTATTAATATGTTTCTCTTCAATGTGGAACTGCGAGAGGCAGAAGTGACTTATTCGTGAGGTAAAGGAAGGAAAGTGATTGAAGTCCATATTATAGACTTGTAAACTGTAGAATCACGTGCCTCCTCTCTTACCTGTCAGATGAATTGAAGTAGAAAATAAAGAAAATTAACAAGTATTTAAAAAAGCGTCTGATTCGTGAGGTACAGGTAGGAAAGTGATTGAAGTCCATATTATAGACTTGTAAACTGTAGAATCACGTGCCTCCTCTCTTACCTGTCAGACGAATTGAAGTAGAAAATAAAGAAAATTAACAAATATTTAAAAAAGCGTCTGATTCGTGAGGTACAGGTAGGAAAGTGATTGAAGTCCATATTGTAGACTTGTAAACTGTGCCTCCTCTCTAACCTGTTAGAGAAATTGAGATAGAAAGGGATAAAGAAGATTAACAAATATTAAACACGTGAATTAAAAGAATAGTACTAGATTTTCTTGATGTTTTTTTAGAGATAGAAGATAAAATAACCTTGCGAAATATGGAAATAAAAAAGAAAATAACGTGCAATAAATCAAAGAAATCGCACAGAATAAGATAAGCTTCTGAAATATATGAAGGAGAAAAGAATAGGAAGATAACACGCAATGAATCAACCTATCAAAGAAAACACACCTGATAAATAGAAAAACAGAAAAAAAACACAAAATATAAACACGAAAGCAAAAAGAGAGAGAAAACACACAATAACAAACCAAAATAAAAAAAAAAACTTAGAAAACAGAAAAAATAATACAACAAATAGAAATAAGGAAAAAAATGGATAAAAACCGTAACAAACTGATTATAAAGAAAAAGGGGATTTACGTGCGTTATTTTGTCACGATTTCCTTTTTTCCTACACGTTGAAGTTTTCCCGTCTTGCGTTCACCTGCCTCTGTCCGTGCGTCATTTTTCCCGCCTCATTATCGTACTTTGGGAAGCGTGTACGTGCAAAAAAAGAACGGACGAACTACGGACGGGATAATTGGAGCAGACCACGTGTCCAAATTAGTCTTCCTATGACAGTTAACGCGAAGCAGGTGTGTGTGTGTGTGTGTGTGTGTGTGTGTGTGTGTGTGTGTGTGGTGAATATGTAGATAATCTTTCATAACACAACGGTACACTCTTCTGGGTGAGAGAGAGAGAGAGAGAGAGAGAGAGAGAGAGAGAGAGAGAGATAATTGCCATCATTCTACGTAGCTTTTTTCTTCTTACAGTTCCGTGAAGATAAAAAAAAAATAGAGGACCCTTACTTAGAGAGAGAGAGAGAGAGAGAGAGAGAGAGAGAGAGAGAGAGAGAGAGAGAGAGAGAGAGTACAATCTTTACTATCATCTATACGTGTTAAGTGCTGATGGCGAATGAAAATGCTGATAGAAACACAAAAGAGAAGATTTTAAGAGTGCTGAGTTGCTGACAGGTGAAGCAGGAGAGTGAAAGACGAAGTGCTGACGAAGGCTCGGGAGGGGGGCGGTGGGGGGGGGCGCTGACACTAGACTCATAGCTGTCATTATGTGAGGTGCAAATCTGAGAGTTGTCAATGCTTCTTTTTTATTCACTGTGATGGAGAAAGGATTGGCTGTCTGTGTGTGTGTGTGTGTGTGTGTGTGTGTGTGTGTGTGTGTGTGTGTGTGTGTGTGTGTGTAGCTGGGGTGACGTGAATGTGCGTGACTGCTTGAGTTTGCGTGTAGATGCGTGTGTGTGCGTGTATGTTGTTTCTGCATGAATGTGTGTGTGTGTGTGTGTGTGTGTGTGTGTGTGTGTGTGTGTGTGTGTGTGTGTGTGTGTGTGTGTGTGTGTGTTGCATGTGAATGACTCCCCAGGAACAGGCAGTAAGGCAGGTAGAACAATAGAACAAGTAACTCAATATAATTTCCTCAATAACCCCAAACTCCGCATTATAAACGGATGCAAAAATGACGAAAAATAAATAAAACACTGACACATTTGCGCGTCTTTGTGTCTGTGGCGGTAAGGGTGACTTTCTCCTGGGAAAAGGCGGAAAAATGGCTCGTGTGCATTACCTACGTGAGGTGGAAAATACAATAAAAGCATCGTTGTAAACTATTGTAAATCTCTTCACTCATTTTGTATATAAATTTATTTTTTTGTAGCAGGAAGAGGAAACATCGGATAAAACACATTCATTGTCTCCTGTGGCGGGGGTGGAGAGAGAGAGAGAGAGAGAGAGAGAGAGAGAGAGAGAGAGAGGAGAGGAATGCAGGGAGGGTGAAATATTTTTAACAATGAACTTTGAACAAACAAATAACACAACTCGTTCTAAAAAAAATTCATTTCATTTCATTTAGGAGTCTGTATTGGTGCTTCCATACACGGCGGGGAAGGAGAGAGACAAACCACTCACACATTATTCCACTATTTTTACATTTCCCTCCTTACATTCCCCTTTCAAACCACTCACACATTATTTATTCGCCTTTCCTCGCATTTTCCTCCTCAGATTCCCCTTTCATACCTCTCACATCTTACTTATTGGCATTTTTTCACATTTTCCTCCTCAGATTTCCCCGTTTGAATCGCTGGGCCGTGTATTTATTATTACTTTAATAGACGTATCAGTGGCGAGGCAGAATCATTACCGCGTCGAGGTGAAAGATGAAAAGATAACACCAGGTACAACAAAAGGAAGGAAGTGAAGATCATTAAATATGCAAATTTCAATGCAATTCAATACTAATTTTATCAGCAGGTAATCCTCCCACCTGTCTCTCTCGACCCTGTTGTAAATTAACAATGCGTTCCCCCTCCCCTTTACCTGCTCCATCTCACCTTTATTCGTGCATCAGTAGCGAAACTAAAGCTTTATCTAATATTGGCAAAAGTGCGAGTTTGTTAGCATTATATTTATATCGCGATGGAAGACTCTGATTTCCACCACGTTTGTAAAAGTTAGCCTTTGAAATATTCTCTTATTCTTTTTAAATTCTTATAAATAAATGGTTCTTTTTTTTTTTATTGTATATGTGTTTTTGTCTATTTTTCTGTTATCTCTGTCTCTCTTTCTCTTTCTCTTTCTCTCTCTCTCTCTGGCAGTGTGACTCTCGCCCCCAAAGTCTGCCTGTGTCGCATTTGTTGTTCTCTCTGTCTCTCTGTCTCTCTCTGACCCTCGACCCCAAATCTGCCTGTGTCATATTTGCTGTTGTCTCTCTCTCTCTCTCTCTCTCTCTGTCTCTTCTCTCTCTCTGACCCTCGCTCCCAAATCTGCCTGTGTCATAGTTGCTGTTCTGTCTCTCTGTCTCTCTCTGTCTCTTTCTCTCTCTCTGACCCTCGCTCCCAAATCTGTGTGTGTCGTATTTGAATATCAATAATTAAATACCTCAGACCGGGTGGACAATAGAACAATTATCCATAAATTACTTCTAATGTCTGTAATTGCCACCCGCCCATTGGAGTATCAAAAAAAATGAACTTCCATTAATATATAAGACACGATACATATCCTCCCTTACACAGTGTTACTCCCCCTTTTTTCCTCCTCCTCCTAGTCTTCCTCCTCCTCTTCCTCCTCCTCTTCCTGGCCGTCCCTCACTAAAACTATAGAGCAATTAGTACGGATTGACTTGCCATGAAAAACAATATGTAATTAGATCAGGTGATATACATAACAAAGAAGAGGAAGGGAAAGATACCATCAACATCACAGTATGCCGTGTTGATGCAATGCTGGTGATGTCAGGATCCCACTCTCTCCCTCTCCCCTCTCTCTCTCTTTTTTTCTCCCTTTTTTTTTCTCTCTCTTAGTTCTTCCCTCACTTTTTTTTTCTCTCTCCCATGTTATTTCTTCCTCTTTGTCGAATTTTTGTATTATTTTCTCCTCTTCCTCCTCCTCCTCCTCCTCCTCCTCCTCCTCCTCCTCCTCCTCCTCCTCCTCCTCCTCCTCCTCTTTAGGTCATTTGCACGGTATTTGCTTACCTACTTTCTCTACTTCACTGTTGCTTCACGCGTTTTCTTCTCTTATTATATCTCTATTCCCCTTTTCTCCCTCTTCCTCCTCCCCCTCCTCCTCCTCCTCCATTGACACACATTTTTTATATCTCTCTCTCTCTCTCTCTCTCTCTCTCTCTCTCTCTCTCTCTCTCTCTCTCTCTCTCTCTCTCTCTCTCTCTCTCTCTCTCTCTCTCTCTCTCTCTCTCTCTCGTATCAGAAAACATGAAATATTTACTAATACATTTCCAAACCTCACGGAAAAATGTACAATTGACAACACACACACACACACACACACGCACACGCACACGCACACACGCACACGCACGCACACACATGAACGCGTTGCCATGAACCAGAATTTAGCGGGAATAGAATCAGTGTTTACCTTCCAATAAAATCAAACAAAATAGCGATTCGGTACTTTTTGTTTTGATAATAACTCGTGTTCCTTTATTGGGGCAGAAATATAATGATAAACAACAGAGAGAGAGAGAGAGAGAGAGAGAGAGAGAGAGAGAGAGAGAGAGAGAGAGAGAGAGAGAGAGAGAGAGAGAGAGAGAGAGAGTGAGTAAACAAGCTTTTTCAAAAATTTATGTGGCTAGGTATAAAACAAAATATTGATAGAAATGAGACACACACACACACACACACACACACACACACACACACACACACACACACACACACAATAAGAAAAACACAAAACTCGAGAGAAAACAACGAAAAACAAGCACAAATAAAGAACAGATAGTTAAAAAAAAACAGATAGAAAAACAAAACAAGAAAACAGAAACACACACACACACACACACACACACACACACACACACACACACACACACACACACACACACACACACACACACACCAAAAAAATCCCATAAGTCGAAGATCCAACGATAAGGGGGTATGAAGTCGAAGGTCCAGCTGAACCCACAAGGATTTATGGGTCCTAGTGACATGGCATCGAGAGAAGAGAATAGGATCAAATGCCATGTTGGTGCTCACGACGAGACTGAAGGAAGAACACGACCCTAAGGAGGAGGAGGAGGAGGAGGAGGAGGAGGAAGAGGAAGAGGAAGAGGAGGAGGAGGAGGAGGACAAGAATGCTTAGAGATGAAGTGAAGCATACAAAGAGAAAGAGAGGACGAATAAAGAGAGGAAAAACAAACAATAACGAAGAAATAAGCACGCGAACAGAGAGAGAGAGAGAGAGAGAGAGAGAGAGAGAGAGAGAGAGAGAGAGAGAGAGAGAGAGAGAGAGAGAGAGAGAGAAAAGAAAAGGCGAGGAGTAAGCCGCAGGTAGTGAGCTTTTAGGGAAGGAAGAAGAGGAGGAGGAGGAGGAGGAGGAGGAGGAGGAGGAGGAGGTAAGATGCGGCGAAGGCGTTGGGAAGATGGAAAAGAATATGGATTGAGAGAGAGAGAGAGAGAGAGAGAGAGAGAGAGAGAGAGAGAGAGAGAGAGAGAGAGAGAGAGAGAGAGAGAGAGAGAGAGAGAGAGGTTTTGCCGTTCATAAGCCACAAGAGAGATTTTTTTTAGTGAATGAGAGAGAGAAAGAAGAAAAAGGAGAAGAGGAAGAGGGAGAGAAAGAAGGGAGAACACGAAGAGGGGAAAAGATGATGACCGGTGGAAGAGAAGGGGAAGAAAGGGGGAAGAGAGGAAGGAGGAAAGTAATAGTGAAGGAGGGAGAAAGAGAGAGAGAGAGAGAGAGAGAGAGAGAGAGAGAGAGAGAGAGAGAGGAGAGGGAACGTAAGAAAGGGGAGAATTTGTCGTTTCCAGTAAATCATCTAGAGAGAGAGAGAGAGAGAGAGAGAGAGAGAGAGAGAGAGAGAGTTACCTAAGCTTAGCTGAACCTTGGAAAATAAATGAAGAGAAATAAGAGAGGGGGAAAAGAAAATAAGGAAAAAAAGGAAAAATAAATAGAAAGAAGAAGAAGAAGAAGAAAAAGAAAAATAAAACAAACAAAAAAAAATAAAACAGAAGAAACGAAAAGAAACTCAGAAAATAACAAAACGAAGCAAAAGAAAATCAAATAAAAAAGACTAAAAAAAAAAAAAATGAACCCAAAAGGAGAAGAAACAAAACAAGAAGAAGGAAGAAGAGAAGGAGGAGGAAGAAGAAGAGGAAGAAGAGGAGGAGGAGGAGGAGGAGGAGGGAGAAAGTTAATAGCATAAGTCATCTGGCGGTGGACATGCGCCATAATACATGTTGTTGAGTGGACACATATTTTGCAAGGTGGACCGCTCCCTGGCGACGGTCGGGGTCAAGCCAGGTAATTCCCCCTCACAGGTAACGTAAATCAGGTACAGAGAGAGAGAGAGAGAGAGAGAGAGAGAGAGAGAGAGAGAGAGAGATTGTTACTTCTGGTATTAAGGGTGATTTTTTTTTTTTGATGTAGAAATGTTAATACATCCCAAAAAATCGTTAAAATTCGTATAATGTCAACTAGAGAGAGAGAGAGAGAGAGAGAGAGAGAGAGAGAGAGAGGTGATATTACGAAGAATTGAGCTTACTTATATTGCCGAAGTTGAGTGATGGGCCTCTCTCTCTCTCTCTCTCTCTCTCTCTCTCTCTCTCTCTCTCTCTCTCTCTCTCTCTCTCTCTCTCTAGTTGATGTTAAAAGAGATTCTAATAATTTTGTTTAAGGTTGTAGTGACAAATTAACATTTCTACATTAAAAACACGAAAAACACTCTTGAGAACACCACTAAACCCCTCCTTTACCTCTCTCTCTCTCTCTCTCTCTCTCTCTCTCTCTCTCTCTCTCTCTCTCTGGTAGTGAATATTAATGTGATAACACCAGCAGCGCCTCCGTCAGTCCTCCGCCGCTGGTTATGTTCTTGCTACACCGAACTTGGTCGATGCCGAACTTGTAATGGACCTCATTTTCGGCTCCATGGCTGAAGATAGAGGCGTAGAGAGAGAGAGAGAGAGAGAGAGAGAGAGAGAGAGAGAGAGGAGAGGGAGAGGAGAGGAGACCGTATCCTTTCATCTTTTTTTTATATAATTTGAAGCATGAAATATTTTAAGCTTATTTAATGTAACTGAGTAGATAAAAAATGGTTGTCTATTACGTTTTAGCTCCCAAATTCTGACAGTCGCTAGATATTGATGGGAAATAGTAGTAATAGTAGTAGCAGTCACCAGTACTCTCAATCATTCATCCCTTTCTCTGGTAAACTGTGCGAATCCCTGCCTGCTTCTGTATTTCCATCTTCCTATGTCTTCAATTCTTTTAAGAGGTTTCAAGACATATGTTCGTGAATTTTGGCTAACTCTATCATTCTTTTAGGGAACTGGCAATCAAGTGGCCATTTTTTTAGCTTTTGTCCCCCTTGGCCAGCGTTCCCCTTGCAATAAAAATAAGTAATAGCAGTAGTAATAGTAGTAGTGATAATAACGCTAACGATGATGATATTAAGTGGTAGGTTCCTTCATTTCCTGCTCATTTGGCGGATAAAAGAGCATCAAAAGAACAAGGTGTCCGCGGCCCACACAATTTGAGACTATTAAACGTGTCATTCGTACCTGTGATCTAATTGGTTCTTCCCCGCCGCGTCATTATTCCGAACCGACCAATAGGAGAGCTAGGAGAGAGAGAGAGAGAGCTATTGATAGTGACTAATTTCCCTGACTGAGTTATTTTCCCGGTTAGTTGACTTGTTTTCCCGCCTTGTATTGGTGGTGGTGGTGGTGGTGGTGATTTTCTTACTTTTTGAGGCTTATTCGTGTCAAATATTTTATTTTTATCCTTGGTGCTTCTCTCTCTCTCTCTCTCTCTCTCTCTCTCTCTCTCTCTCTCTCTCTCTCTCTCTCTCTCTCTCTCTCTCTCTCTCTCTCTCTCTCTCTCTCTCTCTCTCTCTCTCATTTCCTCCGTCACCATCACCACCATTTCACATATTTACATCCTTCCGTCACATTCTTACATATTTCACCACATTCTCCTATCACTATCTTTCCACTCTCTTCACCATCACCGTCATATACTATCACCATCACCACCAGCACTATTTTTCCCTACCGTCGCATTCAACCGTCACTATACTGTCTTTCCACTGTCGCATTTCCATCGTCACCATCTCCATCACCATCACTATTTCCATTTCACATACATCGGTCACCATCACATATTTTCCCACTGTGTTTCCACCTTCCCAGCTCCCCGCCTTCCCCACCTCCATTCCCCCGTCAGCGCCAGCAGTAGTAGTGGCGGGAGGCGTTGAGCGTGCCCCGGAATGACTCAGCGGGGCGGGCAGCTCATCGAGGCCTCAGCGGGGCGCCCATAGCTTACACGGCGGCTATAATCGGAAGTTTCAATCACGAGCCGCACTTAGCCGTAATTTTATGTGTCAATAACAAAGTACCTGCCACATTATCTCATCTCTTAGGTAATGACCCTCCACCTGGATTTTGTGAGGGCGGGGGAAGGGTGGATGGGAAGGTGGAGGAAAGGGTAGGTTGGGTCCGCTTGTCTCCTGTCTTGTCCTCCTCCTCCTCCTCCTCCTCTTCTTCCTCCTCCTTCCTCGGTCTTCTCTCCTTCCTTTGTGTGGTGTCATTAAAGGTAATTAATCTGGGCTTAATGATGGGGAAATGAGCCTTTTGGTCCTGTCCGCCGGTGACGTGTGGCAATAACGCGACACACACACACACACACACACACACACACACACACACACACACACACACACACACACACACACACACACACACACACACACACACACACACACACACACACACACACACACACACACAGAGGTATCTTCTTTTTTTTCCTTACTCTCATATCTTCTTTCCTTACTCTCTCTCTCTCTCTCTCTCTCTCTCTCTCTCTCTCTCTCTCTCTCTCTCTCTCTCTCTCTCTCTCTCTCTCTCTCTCTCTCTCTCTCTTGTTCTCCTTACTCTCATCTCTCTCTCTCATCTCCCTTCTTTCCTTTGCCTTCCTTCCTCTTTAGTCTCAATGAAGGCCCTATCTCCATCTCTCTCTTCTCTCTTCTCTCTATTCTCTCTTCTCTCCTCTTCTTTTTCCTTACTCTATCTCTCCCTTCTCGTTTCCCTTCTTTGCCTCGCCTTCCCCCGTCAGTCGCTATCAACACAAGCCATTAGGACTAGCCAAAGACACAAGGGTGGGCCTGAGATAGAGGCAAGACGGACTAAGAAGCATTAACACTGATAATCACACGGAATAAAAGGTATTAAGGTTGATAGCACCAGTCTGAAGGGGATCTAATTCCATTTTGCGGGTTGTCGATCCTCTTTTCCTAACTGACGATGCGTTTGTGTCTCCGTGTTGCGGTTGTGGTGTCTATACTTCTTCCCTGCTTGTGTTTTGGTTTTGTTTTTTTACTTTTTGTATGTTTTTTCATTGTGTGCTTATTTGTGTATGTTTTTCTTTTTTCAGATTTGTTTTCGTTTTTTCGTTTTTTTTTTTATATTCTTATTTTGCTCCAGTTTTTTTCTCTTTTTTTGGAAGGAAAGGGACTCCATTTTCTCTTTCCTTCTTTTTTTCTTATTATTTTCCTATATTCATTCATTTATCTATTAATTATGCTTCCTTTCCGGTGAGTGTATTTTTCTTATCTTCGTTGCAGTGGACTGTGGCGTGTGACTTTGTTCAATTAATTTTGTAGATGGACAAATAATCTTAATTGGAAATGCGACAAGGAGGTAGGGAGGAAGCGGAGGAAGAGGAAAGGAGAACGACAGCAGAAGGAGGAAGAGGAGGAGGAGGAGGAGGATGAGGAGGAGGTGACGCAATGTGCCTGGAAAATGGCTGTCACCGTGATGATTGATGCTAATAATATTAATAATCATAGTAATAATAATAGTAGTAATGATACTGATAACAATAATAATGATAATAATAATAATAATAGTAATAGTAATAACATCGTCGACTTAAATAGAATGTAATTAAACAGATATAAATGAAAGTTTAGAAATAAGAAGAAATTGATGATTTTGGAATTAAACAAAACTTTAGAAAACATCACAAACCTAAATTCTTGACAAAAAAAAATTATCACAATGAAAAAAACGAAGCATTGTAAACTCAACTTCACCACAATTGACCGAAAAAAAAGAGAAAAAAATAAATAACCAGAAATAAAAGGAAAGTTTACAAAAGCACAACTAATAGAAATCATTACAGACTTAGAATATCGAGGGGAAAAAAACACACAATGAAAAAAAACACACAATGAAAAAAACAAATCATGTAAACCCAATTTCAACACTAGACCAAAACAAAACGAAATAAAACAAAACAAAAACGAGAATAACCAGAAAAAAAAAAGTTTACAAAAGCACCACCGACTTTGCAGAAAAACAAACACAATAAAGAAAAATAAAGCACTGTAAACACAAACTCAACACAACTAGACCATTAAAAAAAAAAAAAAAAAACGAGGATAAGCAGAAAATAGGGACGTTTACAAAAGCGCCACCAGTAGAAATCTTGCAGGCCAAATAAAACAGGTTGGTTGGCGGCGTGTTTACCTTTTTCCTGTGCGAGTGAGGTGTGCTTGCGTGGTGTCAGAGGCGCTTTCTTCCCAAGCAGGAGGGCAATCAGTGGCAACCAAATGCGGTCCAATAGAGGTGCGTGTCCACATCCCCGCCTTTTTACTGTCAACCGCTGGCCTTTGTCTTTTCCCCAAGTGGACTAATGAAATTGGCTTCCTGTCTCCACTGACGATATAATTACCGCGGGACTCGAGTCGAAGCCAAAACACACCTTACCTGGACGTCACTCATTCCCATCAGGTGCGCCAGGTGACCACGCTGCCCCTAAACATATACCTGGACTTTTGTCTATCATTTTTTTATTTTATTTTTAACTTCCCCCTTTCTCTCTCTCTTCCTCTTCTTCCTCCCTTGCTCTTCTCTCTATCTTCCAATATGAGGTTAGGTTAGGTTAGGTTAGATGTGCATGGATTTCTTTTTACCTTTTTTTTTTTTTTAGTTTTTATACTTTTTACTCCCCTTTCTCTCTCTCTTCCTCTTCTTCCTTCCTTGTTCTTCTCTCGTCTCTACCTTCCATGTTGAGGTGGCCGCGTGCATGTCTCCCATACACCTGGCGGGGAGAAGCGCAGGTGAATACTTGATAACTAATCCACGGGGAGTATTGAAGTCCGTTACTTGAATGGTTGAGAAATTTTGGATTACCGACTGACTGCCCGCTAGAGAGAGAGAGAGAGACATATAGACATAGAGAGAAAAAAAATTAAAGACATCCAGTTGAAAAAAGAGTCACTAACAACACGAAAAACAAGAAAAAAAATCAAATAAACTGAAAAGAACACTACGAAAACGAAAAAATAAGAAAAAAATCTGAAAAAATGATAAAAAAATCGGATAAACGAGGCTGAGGAGAGAAAGGGTTAGATATGAGCCGTAGTATCGAGGGTAAGGTGGGTGGTCACTTATCAGCCTCAAGGGATTTCCGTCATTGTGGTGTCAGAGCATTGAGGCGGTTATATATCGTTCCTGCTGGCCACGAGACGGCTCCTCTTCCGCCTTGAGAGAGAAGGAAGCGAAGAAACAAATGACGTGGGAAAAAAAAAAAAATAAGAGAGAGGAAGATTGAGGGAAGGATGACAGGAGGTGGAGGATGAAGGAGGAAAAGAGACAAGGAATATGTATGATTGGAAGATATGAAAGAAGAAAACAGTGGTAAAAGAGAAAGGATTAATGAAGAAGAGGAATATGAACGAGATACACGTAAAATTGATAACACAACATAGAGAATTGACGTAAAGAAAACGGGAAAAAGGATGAAGGAAGATAAATGAGAGACAAGAAATGACAACACGTGAAGAAATAAGTGACAAGGAAAGAAGATATAACCAAAGAGAGGACTGACACGGAAAGATGGAAGTAGGAAAAGGCAGATAAAGAAAGAAAGAGAAAGCAAATATATGATAACGAATGAAGAAAAGACGAAGAGAGAAAATGAGTCATGGTACGTGTAAGCTACTGCACAAGTCTTGAATGGAAAAGACAGAAAAATGGAAAAAAAGAAAAAACTAGGAAAAGGAGGATAAGAAAGAAAAAGCAAATATATGATAACGAAAGAAGAAAAGAAGAAGAGAGACAATGAATCATAGTATACGTGTGAATTACTGCAGAAGAGTTGAATGGGAAGACACAGAAAAAAAAGGAAAAAAAAACTAGGAAAAGAATGATAAGACAGAAAAAAAACAAATATATGATAACGAATGAAGAAAAGACGAAGAGAGAAAATGAGTCATGGTACCTGTGAATTACTGCAGAAGTCTTGAATGGGAAGACAGAAAAAAAAGGCAAAAAAAAGACAAAACTACACAATTATTCATTCATTGACGTGTATGTGTGCGTACGTGAGTGCGTGCGGGTGCATACAGTAGTGGGGTGAATCAATAAAGGTGTGCAGGTGAGCCGTAACACCTAACATAAAGCTAGCCATTAAATCTATTGGATCTCCGTAAAGAAGCGAGTGACAAAGAGAAGCGCGCGGCGGCACCAGTACACTGACGCGGATGCGGATATATTAACGTAAAATATCGCCGGGGAATCATAACGATTATTGCCAAGATTTATAACCTCACTGCCCGAATTACACGTGCATGGCCGCGATGAGAGCTTCGATCGTGCCAGCCGTGCCTTGATGTACTGGCTGTTTTTTTTCCCCCGCGGCTTTTGCTCCATTATTGACTGTTAAATGACAGCGGCGAAGGTAGACAGCAGCGGACAGGTGTTGAATTGTTAAGCCGTACCTGTGTCATCAGAACAGGTGAGAGAGAGAGAGAGGGAGTGGGAGAGAGGGAGAGAGGGGGAGAGTTAAACATAATTTGACTTAAGCTTGTATTGTCCTGCCTTCTGTGTGTGTGTGTGTGTGTGTGTGTGTGTGTGTGTGTGTGTGTGTGTGTGTGTGTGTGTGTGTGTGTGTGTCTGTGGCTTGCAACACCTCAAGTTCACGCGCAGTTTACAAGGCAGTGTTTGTGTTGTTGTTCTTTCCACCTTTTCCGCGGCTTGTGTGTGTAAATTTGCGGAGACTCGGCCGGCTGAGAGAGGAGGAGCAGGAGGAGGAGGAGGAGGAGGAGGAGGAAGGGAGGAGAAGGGAAGCCCCACGAAGGCGATGCACTGTTCACGATCTTCCTGTGTTTGTTACTTTGCGTGTGTGTTGCGTGCGTGTGTGTTGCGTGCGTGTGTGTGTATATAGTGTATAGTGCAAATTATGAAGCAAGATTTCAAATTCCTCCTAGCCTTGTCTTTTTGTGCATGTCATTATGTTGTTTGTTATTTTCTCTTTTATTTCGTTGTATTATTGAGAATGGCTTATTATCGTGGGTGTCTCCCTTTGCATATAACGTACACGCATTCTTTCGTTGTAGTTCGTGTGTTTGTTCGTATGATTGCATAATTAAAGGTTCAAATGACGAGGTGGAGTCAGAATTGTTGTTGTTGTTGTTGTTGTTGTTGTTGTTTCACGTGGTGTGTCAGTAATTCGTTTTTAATTTCTCTAATTATTGATATTTTTTTATTTATATCTTGTTAATTGTTGCTACATTCATTTTCTCTTATTCATCTTCATCACTTTTACACTTTCTCTTGTTCCATATCGTTAAAATTATTCTCTCTCTCTCTCTCTCTCTCTCTCTCTCTCTCTCTCTCTCTCTCTCTCTCTCTCTCTCTCTCTCTCTCTCTCTCTCTCTCTCTCAATCCCACGTTATCGTATTCCATCCTTTCTATCCACTTTGTATCCTTTTATCCTCTTTTCCTTCCATCCTTATCTGTATTGCATCTTCTCTCCTTCCTTCCTTCATTCCCTTCTTCCTTTTCTCCTCCTTTTAGTCATATTTCTCCTTTTCCATCATTCACATCGAGCCATTTCTCCTTATCTCTTTATTCCTCCTTCATTCCTTCCTTCTCTCCTTCCCTCCTTCATTCACTTCCCTTTCCTTCCCTTCTTCCTTCAATTTTACCTTCTCCCATTCCTTCCTTTGTATAAATTCTCATTCCTTACCTTCTTAATCCCTCCTTCAGTTGTACCCTCTCTCTCTCTCTCTCTCCCCTCTCTCTCCCCTCTCCCTGACGTAATGACCAAGGTTTCTCCTGACGTAGTCTCGCAAAGGGTCATCAAAACATATCGAGTGTGACAAGGAGGAGAAGAAGGAGAAGGAGGAGGAGGAGGAGGAGGAGGAGGAGGAGGAGGAGGAGGAGGAGGAGGAGGAGGAGGAGGAGGAGGAGGAGGAGGAGGGTGATTAGAAAAAGGATGAGTTGGAGGAGAAATTCGTGGTGCATTGTTCTCGTTGCCTTCTTTCTCGTCTTCCTCCTCCTCCTCCTCCTCCTCCTCCTCCTCCTCCTCCTCCTCCTCCTCCTCTTCCTGAAGGCGATAAAGTGAGACATCAATCGTCAATGGGCAATCTTATACTCTTGTCCACCTGAACTTCCCCCCCCCTTACCTGCAGAACACCCCTCCTCCTCCTCCTCCTCCTCCTCCTCCTTCTCCCTCTCTCCCTTCCCCTCACTCCATCCTCACATTAGCTAATGCCCACGTTAGCTTATCAGTGCGAGTGGAACATGGGAGAGGGAGGGTAGTGCTGTTAGGAATCTCCTCTCTCCTCTCTCTCTCTCCCTCTCCTCCTTTCCTATCCTTCTCCTCTTCCTCCTCTTCTTCGTTCATTACTCCTTCCTAACTATTATTTACTTTTCTCTTTTGTTTCATTGTATTACAGGTAGATTATTCACGTGTGTGTGTGTGTGTGTGTGTGTGTGTGTGTGTGTGTGTGTGTGTGTGTGTGTGTGTGTGTGTGACTTGTGTACTAGTGTGCAGATTAAACAGTTGAGTTGAGCCTTAAGAAAGCTTGTAATATCATAATGTGCACGGCGTGGGAATGAGTAAAGATAATATATAACATTTAATCACTAAGTGCATTGAAAAAAGTACAATGGATGGGTAAATAAATCACTGAGGCCACGAAATAAACCCAACCTCGTGAAGAAAGAAGAATGAAGGAGAAGAAAAAGAAGAAGAAGAAGAGGAAGAGGAAGAGGACAAGAAGGAATAAAAGGAGGAGGAAAATAAAGAAACTCACTGAAGAAGAGAAGAAGAAGAAGAGGAAGACGAGGGCAAAAATGAGAGGGAGGAGAAGGAGAAGGAGAAGGTGGAGGGGGGGAAAATAAGTGAAGAAATCATATCTACTTATCAATAATATTTTCTTTATTCACTGAAGAACAAATGAAGAAGGAAAAGAAAAAGATGAAGACAAGAAAGGAGGAGGAAGAGAAGGAAAAGAAAAAGAGAAAAAATCATAATATCTACTTTTCAATGGTATTTTTTTATTCATTCAAGAAGACAAAAAGAAGAGGAAGACGAGGACAAGAAGAAAATGGAGGAGGAGGAGGAGGAGGAGGAGAAGGAGGAAGAGGAGGAAAAGAAAAAGAAAAGAAAAACATCTACTTCTCAATCGTATTTTTCTTCATATCTCGTCTATTTCCATCTATTTTCATGTTGTTTTCCTTGTATTTAATGTTGATTTATTTGCCTTTGATGTTTCCGCTCACCTTTCATTTCCGTTCCTTCGTTGCTTCCTTTGTTTCCTTCACTCCGCTTCCTTCATTCCTTTCCTTCACAAAGTTGTTATTCACACGCAAAAAATTCATCGCCTACTGTAACGTGTCAGATATTTCCTCTTCGTATTAATTTTTGTTGTTATTTATCTCTCTTTTCTTCGTTTTGCTTCCTGTCATGCTTTGTTGTGTTGTTACCTGAAGAACTGAATGCATAACTGTTGTGTTAGTTTGCCTTTTCACTCCTTGCACTTCAGTACTGGCGCGCATTTCTATCATAAATTTTGTGTCATTACACGATTTTATTAGCAAGGTTCTATGGAGGTCAGAAGGTAAATGACTTCACTATTTCAATCCCCACGTAAGTTTCTGAAACTGTAAAATCACCAAGTAGTAATTAGATTGAATATGGAGACTCATGTTTTTTTTTTTTAAGGGTATTTTAAGAGTTTAGCATGTTTTCAGGGGATTTTAGTGCTATTTAAGACAGTTTGACATGTCTTTGGGGCATTTCAAGATAGTTTGGCTACGATAACACCATTTTATTGATATTAGGAAGGGTCTTTGGAGATCAGAAGACTAATAGCCACAGTCTTCACTATTTCAGTCTCAACATAAACTTCGGAAACTATAAAATCATCAAATAGTAAGCAGAATGAATATGAAAACGAGTCATGATACTGAAGGGGTTAGATTACTGTTGGTTTTCTTCCATGTGTATTCTCGATGTGACCTATTTCTTTTCCATTCGCGTACGTATTTGCCGTGAAAAGTCAAAATTATCGCAAAATAAACAAAAATATCACCAAACTGTACATTTCCACTTCATCGCGTCAGTTTAATCACTTCGGACTCTTGCTGTTCCTCCTTCCTTTGTCTCCGCGCAGCGTGTATCGCGAAGCCCCACAAGGACATGATCACCGCAAGAGGCGTTCGTTACTTGCATCGGCCCCGTATCGTATCGTATCGCCCCGCCAGCTTTGACTTATTGGCACTTGTAAGCTTTCGTGATCTGATCCGCTGCGAGTGTGAAACAGCGGGGAAGGATTGCGTATGTTGGGTTAGGTGAGGTGAGGTGAGGTTAGGTTAGGTCAGGTCAACATAGGTGAGATAAGATGAGGTGAGGTAAGTAAGGTCAGGTCAGGTCAGGTCAGGTCAGGTTAGGTTAGGTTAGATGAGGATTGATTAGGTTAGGTTAGGTTTGGCTAGGTGAGGTTTGGTTAAGGTTAGGTGAGGTTTTGTTAGGTCTGGTTAGGCTAAGAATTTCTGATGTGTGTCGTAGTAAATTTAATAATAATGATAATGCTTTCAAATTTGTACTGTGTGGGTTGATGGTGGTGATGGTGGTGGTGGTGGTGGTGGTGGTGATGATGATGATGGCTACCGGGCAATACTTGGAGAATAGCAATGAGGGGAAGGGAAGGAGGGAGGGAGGGAGGGAAGGAGGGAAGGAGGGAGGGAGGTACGTACATATAAAGAATGAGGGTGTCTGAGGCTTCTACAATTGGGCAGGTGAGTGAGAGAGGAGGGAAGGAGAGATGGAGGGAAGGAGGGATGGAGGGAAGGAGGCGGTTCATGGCGGTTAATAATAAAATAAATGTGAGTGTCTGAATGTAAACTATGTTGTGTACAATTGGGGAGGAGAAGGAAGTGAAGGAAGGAAGGAGACGGTGAGAAGAAAGAAAGAAAGAAAGGAGAAATGGAGGAAAGAAGGAAAAAAGATAAATGAATGGAGACAGAAATGAAAGAAGGAATAAATGAAGAAATGGAAAGAAGAAAGAAGGAATGGAGGAAAAAATCAATGAATGGAGACAAGTGAAAGAAGGAATGAATGGAGAAATGGATGGAAAATGAAAGATGAGAAAATGAAATCAAGAACAAAGAAATGATAAAAGAAAAGAGCAAAAAGAAGAAAGTTTTAATGTAAGGTGTGTTCTGGTGTAGTCTTCATCTGTGCAGGTAAAACAACAGACGAAAATAAAAGAAAATGGATGAAAAAACAAGATGAGACAAGAGTATTTGATGCAAGTTCTATTTCTATCTTCTATACTGTATAAATTCAGGTTAAGTTAGGTGAAGATGGCGGGGCAAGACTCTCAAATAAATCAAGGTGAAAAACAGACAAAGATCAAGAAAATGGATAAAAAGACAAGATTAGAGAAGAGTATTTGATGTAAGTTCCGTCTCTCTCTCTCTCTCTCTCTCTCTCTCTCTCTCTCTTTTACACTGAACAAATTAAGGTAAAGAGAGGTGAAGGTAAAATAACAGACGAAGGTAAAAAAAATAGATAAAAAGACAAAATCAGACAATATTTGATGTAAGTTATATTTCTCTCCTGTACAAACTGAGGAGGTTAAGGGAGGTGAAGGTGGCAGGGCAAGACTCCCAATACATCAAGGTGTGGAAGTGCTCCCTGCCACTCCAGTCTGCCTTAATTACTCCTTCTGCCTCACCTTGCCCTGCCCGCCGCGCTGCTACAAGGTAAGGCCTCGCGCATTAATCAAGAAGGAGTGTGGAATTGTTTCTTTTTCATATCAGGTCGGCCAATTATACAGTATGGGCGTCCCACACTGTCATTAAAAAGGCATTTAAATGATAATCAACAGTGTTTTTAGCTCTTATGGGCACTAAGGAGGAGGAGGAGGAGGAGGAGGAGGAGGAGGAGGAGGAAGAGGAAAGTCATGTTAACGTAATCATTCTTGTGTCTTTTTTAGTTCCTTTTACTTTTCCTCTTCTTGTTTTTTTGTTATCTCCATCTTTATCTCTCTTCGTGGCGTCTTGTTTATCAGGTTTTTTCCCTCTCCCTTCCTTTCCATCACCGGCTTCTTATCGTTCCTCACATCCTTCGCTTCTTCCTTCTTCCTCAGCCTTTCTTCAATCACGGCTGTCATTCTAATCTTCTTATCCACTCCTTTTATCATCCCCTTCTTATCGTTCTTATCCCTCCCGTCTTTCCTCCTCCTTTCTTGCCTCTTCTTCAATCGCGTCAGTCATTGTTGTCTTCTTATCCACCTTTTTTATCGTCTTTTTCATCACCCTCTCTATTCCTTCCACTGTTCTTCCTTTTCTAAGCATCATTTTCCTTCCTTCTCGCTTTTCCCCAATCATGTCAGTCTTTCTCTCCTTCTTATCTCCTTTTATCGTCTTTTTCATCAGCTTTCGTCCTCCTGCGCTCCTTCTTTCCTTCATTCCTTTCCTTCATACTCTTGCTTTTTTTTCCCTCTCTCTCACTTCTTCAATCACGTCAATCATTCTAGGCTTCTTATCCACGTCCTTTATCGTATATTCTCATCATCTTCACCTCTCCCGGTCTTCTCTGTCTTACTTTCATCACTCTCTCGAAGGCGGAGTCTTGGGTCCGTATTCAGAAATATTCTTCTCTCACCACGACTGTTTTCTAAGGCCACAGAGATGATTAGCGAGGTTTTCTAGAGTGTTTTTCCATCTGATAA
>NC_059258.1:1320070-1325070 GCF_017591435.1 Portunus trituberculatus
TCTCTCTCTCTCTCTCTCTCTCTCTCTCTCTCTCTCTCTCTCGTCTTCAGGTTTATTTCAGCTACTTTCTCTTTTCATCTATGTGTGTTTCTTCTCCTCACTTCCCCTCACTCCCCTCTTTTCCCCTCACTTTCATTCGTCCCTTTACATAATCTTCTTCCCCTCACTTCTTTACTTCGTCCCATGTTTTCATTCCTGTTTTCATTTTTCCTCTATTTACGTCCTCAGTCTTCCCCTCACTTCCCCTCACTCCTTCCCCTTACCTGTTTCTCTCTCACACCTCTCCTCTCACCCGTTTTCTCTCATTTTCATTCCCTTATTCCTTTTCGCTTTCTCGTGTATCCTTAATTCTTCCCTTTACCTCCTTTCACTCTTTCCCCTCACTTCCTCTCCCCTCTTCCTCTCACCCCATTCCCTCTCACGTATCCTCAACCCGTCCCTCACTTCCCCTCACTTCCCTTCACTTCCCCTTTCCTCTCACCTCGTTCCCTCAACCCTCCCCTCACCCTTTCCCCTCACCCATTCCCCTCACTTCCCCTCACCTTTCCCTTCACTTCCCCTTTCCTCTCACCTCGTTCCTTTAACCCTTCCCTCACTTTCCCCTCACCCTTTCCCCTCACTTCCCCTCACTTCCCCTCAGCCCTATCCCTGGTCGCGGCGTCACGGGCCTCTGGGGACGGTGGGTCAACATGTAATCTGGTGTCCGCGATTGTTGCCATAAATCAGGTATTTTCTTCCTTCTGTTAATTGGCAATTCGTCACTCTATTTTCTTCTAGTCTTTAATTGCCTATTAGTCTCGCGAGATAGTTTTCCAGGGAGGGCCGTCACGATTGTATTTATTGCGTTAATTACATTTACCTTCGTCTCCCTCAACTGTCGATGTACGGGAGTCTTGACTTGGGGCGTGTCAAGGCGTGTCAGGGGGTATCAGGGGAAAGATAGTCGAGTGTCTTGGCAGTTATCTTGGATTGGAGTGTATTTAGAAGTGTCTTAGTGCTGGGAAGGAGAAGTGGTGTGTCTCTTGAGTATCAGGGAGTGTATTAGGGCGTATCAGGGCGTGTCATTGGAGTATCTTGGATTGGAGAGAGTTTGGAGTGTCTGGGGTGCTTTGGAAGTGTCTTAGCGCTGGGAAAGAGAAGTAAAGATGTGTCTTTTGAGTATCAGGGAGTGTATCAGGGCGTGTCATTGGAGTATCTTGGATTGGAGAGAGTTTGGAGTGTCCGGGGTGCTTTGGAAGTGTCTTAGCGCTGGGAAAGAGAAGTAAAGATGTGTCTCTTGAGTATCAGGGAGTGTATCAGGGCGTGTCATTGGAGTATCTTGGATTGGAGAGAGTTTGGAGTGTCCGGGGTGCTTTGGAAGTGTCTTAGCGCTGGGAAAGAGAAGTGAAGGTGTGTCTCTTGAGTGTCAGGGACTATCAGAGAGTGTGTCAGGGCGTATCAGGGCGTATCAGGGGAGTATCTTGGGTGTTGGAGAGATTGGAGTGTCTTGAAAGTGTCAGAGAGTGTGTCAGGGATTGTGTCTTGCTGGGAGAGGGAGTGAAGTGTCTTTGGGCGTGTCAAGGCGTATCAGGGAGTGTCTTGGGTTGGAGAGGGAGTAAATTGTCTTTGGGAGTGCCATGGCGTATCAGGAGTGTCTTGAGAGATGGGAGATGGAATGGAGTGTGTTTGGGCGTCTCAGGGCGTGTCAAGGTGTATCAGGGGATGTCTTGGATTGGAGAGGGGGAGTGGAGTGTACAGGGAGTGTCCTAAGGCTGAAAGAGAAGTGAAGGAGTGTCTTGGTAGTGTCAGGAGTGTATCAGAGAGTGTCTTAAGAGCTGGGAGAAGGAGTGAAATGTGTCAGGGAGTGTCAAGGAGTGTATCAAGAAGTATCAAGGAGTGTCACAAGGATTGGAGAGGGAGTGGAGTGTCTTGGGAGTGTATGTGTGTGTGTGTGTGTGTGTGTGTGTGTGTGTGTGTGTGTGTGTGTGTATGAATTTTTTTCTCTCTTCTCTTTCCCTCCTCCTCCTCCTCCTCCATCTTTCGTCTCGTGTATATTTTCCATTCTCTTGTTTTTCTTATTTTTTATCATTTTTTTAACTCCAGGTGTACAAAATATATAGGTGTGAACAAATGACTAATTAATGTTCCTTTATTCCAGGTGAGTGTGGATGAGTTACCTGTGTGGGAAGGTGTTAGTGGTGAGTGTATTTGTGACTTTTGTACTCTCTCTCTCTCTCTCTCTCTCTCTCTCTCTCTCTCTCTCTCGCTCTCTCTCTCTCTCTCTCTCCTCCATCCTTCAATAAAAAGACGTAAAGCGAACACTAAACTAAAAATTCCTTAGTCAAATACCAAGAAACATTTTTAAACATTATATTCCCCCACAACAATGAAGACTACTGCTGTGACTCTCCCCTCATCTCCCCTCTCCTCCCCTCTCCTCCCGTCTCTCCCCTTGGCACTTGGGTCCACAGTGCCAAATAGTGCCAAGTCTTTTGTTACCTGTGAAGAGTCTGGCGGCGCGGCGGCTTCACACACAGCTGATCCCGTCACTCCACCTCATGGCACTGTACTCCCGCCACCTCCGCAGTGCCACTTTTCATCGCCACAGTTTCGTTGCGTTATTGGAGTGCCACTTTGGGCGTCCGCTTAGCTTCGTCAGTGAAAGCAGTGGCACTTTTGGTTTATCTGTGTATTCCTGTGTTGTCTGTGTATCTATCGCCCACCTGGTACTCACACACACACACACACACACACACGTCATCTCAAACGGGTGTCACCTCAGCGCTATTGATGCCACCTCGTTCCTCTCTCACCAGCATTATTCCTCCTCTTTTTCCACTAGAGGCAAGTCCACCCCACCCTCCCTCCTCCCCTCACATCCCTTCCTCCCGTCACTTCCCTCCAGCCCTTCCCTCCAGCCCTACCCTTCCCCCCAGAGGCCATTCCCTTCCTCTTTCAACACTGGAGAGAAAAAATATGGCACTTCAATTCTTAGTGCCTAAATCCAACAACACGCGCCGCCTTGTTTACAGCGGACATTAAATAAAGGCAACAATGGTCCGGATTAGCGCCTCCCCTGGATCCGGTCATCAGGAGTTCGGATAATCGAGGTGGACGAAAACTTTTACCGGCCGTGTTTCAACTCTAGCTACAATGTTCGACAACCAGGATTTTATCACTGAGCATTTGTTATTCGAGCACACCAGGAATTTTCCCCTCTCGTCGCTTTCCCTCTTCCCCTCCTCCTCCTCCTCCTCTTCCTCCTCCTAGTCCTCCTCCTCCTCCTCCTCCTCCTCCTCCTCCTCCTCCTCCTCCTCCTCCCTCCCCTTCTGAGTGTAAAGTCACCATGCTCTTGTCCTTTTTTACAGCTATGTTTGCCTCCCCCGTTTTTTGTTTCGTGTTTTGTGTTGCTGGAGTGTTTAAATGCGATGCGAATGTGTGTTAATTGTTGCAAGATTCTGTGTTTAGGTGTTAGAGTCCAAGAGTGTTGTTTTTCGTGATTTCTTTGTGTTAAGGGTCGCCACTGCGGGTTTGTGTTAGGAGATCTTAGTTCCTAGATTGTGTTCTTTTTACTCCTATTAAAGTTGTGTTGTTTTTCATTAACCCTTTCAACACCATGACGCGTTTCCATATTCATTCTGGTGACTATTTGGTGATTTTATACAGCTTCAGAAACTCATGTGGGGGATTAGAATAGTGAAGACTGTGGCCATTAATCTTCTGACCTCCATAGACCCTTCCTAATGTCAATAAAATGGTCTAATCACACACAAATCTCAAGGTAAAAATGTGTCCCAGTACTGAAAGGTTAAACTTAGCAGGTAATGCAGAAAAGGTAATGTGTCTTTTACGTGTCCTTTTTTTTCCGAGTGTTGCGAGTTGAGACGTGACACACAGTGACTCGCAATACACTGTACCTTTGGCAGATTTGTTGTGTTTCGAATTGCACCAAGACTCAGATAACTCGTAAATATTCCCCACCCTCTCTCTCTCTCTCTCTCTCTCTCTCTCTCTCTCTCTCTCTCTCTCTCGTAAAGCACTCTTGTGGCCATAAGGTACCAAAGCGCTGGTCCGCTCACGAAAATTTCACAGTAGAGGAGGTAGCGGTCTCTCTCTCTCTCTCTCTCTCTCTCTCTCTCTCTCTCTCTCTCTCTCTCTCTCTCTCTCTCTCTCTCTCTCTCTCTCTCTCTCTCTCTCTCTCTCTCTCTCTCTCGTAACCCTATCCAGGCGCCATATGACCTTGCTGATGTGACGCCATAACTTCATCACTTAAATATACCAAGAAGCTTTGATGTTTGTGTTTTGGTACCTAAACCCACACACACACACACACACACACACACACACACACACACACACACACACACACACACACACACACACACACACACACACACACACGCAAGCTTTTCTCTTTTATGGTTTTTATGGTGTCGTAAAGTTCGGCGTGTTTTCTAAATGGTGTATTTCTTAGTTCGCTTTTTGTTTATAGTATTTCTAATGGTATTTCTTAATGGTATTGGTGGGTAGAGAGTAAGAGAAGCGTGCGTCGATCACCTCTTGCCTATGTATTTAGAAAGGATTAATTGTGTTTCTTATACCTGT
Organism: Portunus trituberculatus; assembly: GCF_017591435.1. Taxonomy (NCBI): domain Eukaryota; kingdom Metazoa; phylum Arthropoda; class Malacostraca; order Decapoda; family Portunidae; genus Portunus; species Portunus trituberculatus. Next base: position 1,324,655 of record NC_059258.1, read on the forward strand.
TTTCTTTCAGTAGGTTAGCTTAGGTTAACTGGGAAGCATTTTTACCTTGAGATTTGTGTACGATTAGACCATTTTGTTGACATTAGGAAGGGTCTATGGAGGGCAGAAGATTAATGCCTAGAGTCTTCACTATTCTAATCCCTACATGAGTTTCTGAAGGTCTATAAAATCGCCAAATAGTAACGTGGCATGGTATTGAAGAGGTTAGTTAAGGTCAGGTTAGGTTAGGTTAGGTTAGGTTAGGTCAAGTCAAGTTAAGTTTAGGTTAGGTTAGATTAGGTTGCATTGACATCAACACCAAATTATCGCTTTTCAACACCAAATATCACTTTTTTAGTGTAAAAATAAGACGAAAGAATTAAAATATCAAAATAGGTGAATAAAATCATTTCTAAGGCTACTTATTACTTTCTTAT
>NC_059258.1:1330070-1355070 GCF_017591435.1 Portunus trituberculatus
TCTCTCATGTGGTAATGATTTTTGTCCCTCATGTTTCAGTTGTCTTCTCATTTCTCCTCCTCCTCCTCCTCCTCCTCCTCCTCCTCCTCCTCCTCCTCCTCCTCCTCCTCCTCCTCCTCCTCCTCCTCCTCCACATCTATCACCCCTGCGATGGCAAGTTTTAAGCAAGACACACGAGAAGCCAAACAAACCTCAATGCTCTTAGATGACGGACATAAGCAGTGGGTCGAAATATACATCATCCCTGCCCTTTCTCTCTCTCTCTCTCTCTCTCTCTCTCTCTCTCTCTCTCTCTCTCTCTCTCTCTCTCTCTCTCTCTCTCTTATTTATTTGTTTATATTTTTGTTTATTCCTGTTTCGCTGATTGATAAGAACACAAAATTAGATTAGTAGCACGACTGTTTAGAAGAGAGAGAGAGAGAGAGAGAGAGAGAGAGAGAGAGAGAGAGAGAGAGAGAGAGAGAGAGAGAAGAGTACAAGGAAAGATAAAAAAAAAGAAGAAAGAAAGAAAAAATATAATATACTGACCATGTACTGTGTGTGTGTGTGTGTGTGTGTGTGTGTGTGTGTGTGTGTGTGTGTGTGTGTGTGTGTGTGTGTGTGTTTGTGTAAGCAAGACAGCGTGTGTTTAAAGTATCTATAATGAAAATAAGGAATTAGTAATGAAAATAGGACGTGATGACAGAGAGAGAGAGAGAGAGAGAGAGAGAGAGAGAGAGAGGGTGGCGCAGACGGATATTAAGACAATTGGCGAAAGATTAATTGATCTGAGACATAATGATCCAGGATTGATTGATGGTGTAAGATGTGGCAATTTGAGCTGAATGAAGGTTTCTCTCGGCGTCGCTGGGAGAGGAAAAGACACGAGGTTCAATAAAGAGAAGAAACAGAGAGAAAGAGAGAGAGAAAATGCTGATGTGACGATGAGAAAAAGAGAAAACGAAGGACACACGAGATTCAAGAAAGAGAGAGAGAGAAAGAAACTAAATACTGATGTGGAGATGAGAAAAGAGTTAACGAAATATGTATATCTGGTAATGAAGGAATAAATAGTGAAATAAATAAGAAATGATAATGATATAATGAAGATAAATACATGTTTGTAATAACGAGGAACTGGAAGGGGATATGTAGGAAATAGCGCTCTTATGATGAAGTAGACGAGTAATGAAAGTAAATCGAGTGGATAAAAAAATATTGAAATATAAGTTATGTGAACTGAAGGAGGGTGGAGAATGTTAGGAAGGATAATAAGGAAGAGGAAATGCCACAGCGATGAAGGAGAAATAGATGATGACTGATAGGGAAAGATATGATGAGTAATGAAGGGGGAAATAAAGTAGGACAGACATATAAAGCGAGGAAGAAAAGGATGACACAGAATGAAAGAGAAAAACATGAACTTTGATTAATAAAAAGAAAGTGAAAGAGAATTGATGTAGAGAGAAAAAAAAAAACGAATTAATCTTTGGGTATATATTTTTTGTAACCAATCATATATATCCTTGTAACCAGATTTTAATGTTGTAGTGTAATTCAGAACAAGATTTGGCGCCAATTAATATCTAACGAGTATAATTAACAGCTGTACCATCAAATTACCATCAATAGCCATCATCAACCTCTGAGATTCAAAGACTATCAAATACGTAGTTAGAGAATTAAATCCCCTAGTCTTTATCAATACTAAAAAAATATGCAGGGTCTTTAGAAATCATGCTCTGTAATTAGAACAAAAATACAACGCAGATTTATGAAAGAAAATAAATGTAAAGTTTCTTCTTACCAAATGTAAAGTAATGTATCAAGTAACCACGATATAAAGTAATGAAAAGTAATAGAAAAGTAACTCAGATGAAAACAATGTATAGAATTTTAGTGAAGTAACAAAGTGAAAAAAATCAAATCACTTCTATCACTATTCTACTACTACTACTACTACTACTACTACTACTACTACTACTACTACTACTACTACTACTACTACTACTACTACTACTACTACTACTACTACTACCACACAGATGATTAATAAAACACACAGGCACGTTGAGAAATTGGAAGGTATTTTAAGTTCCTCTTCATTGCACACCTGAGAGAGAAGAAGGAAGGAAGGAAGGAAGGAAGGCAAGAAGGAAGGAAGGGAAGGCAAGAGAAGGAAGAGAAGGCAAGTCAAGGCAATGCAAGGTTAAATAAGGGAAGGGAAAGGAAGAGGAAAGGGCAGGCAGGTGTTCAAGAGTCTATTGATGGTATTTTTCAAGATGCCAAGAGGAACAATAAATTTCCACGGGGTATCGAAGCTGGCTCAAGAGTCTTCACCGCATCAGTAAACCAAACAACGCTGAATCACAAAGGCGTCACTGTATTTTTCTCTTAAATGAAGCCGATTCGTCCTTTTCCTTCCTTCCTCCTCCTCCTCTCCCTCCTCCTCCTCTTCCTCCCCCCCTCCTCTTCTTCTTCCTGCTTTGTTTGTTTGGGCAGTGCCGCGTGTGTTTGGAAGGGCGATGGGTCCATTCAATCACATCGTTGACCCAGCACCCCTCGCCCTCCCACCAGAGAGAGAGAGAGAGGGAGAGGGAGAGGAGAGGGAGAGGGAGAGGGGTATGGGAAGTGGCTGAAAACATAAACAAACTTGGAAATAATGAGTAAAGGGAATAATGGAAGTGTGGGTTTGTTGCCCTCTCTCTCTCTCTCTCTCTCTCTCTCTCTCTCTCTCTCTCTCTCTCTCTCTCTCTCTCTCTCTCTCTCGTCGTTTCCGCTCCAAGACTCCCCAAACTCAGTCTCTCCGCCCATCAAATCCGTCTAGGGCATTTTGAGGACACATTGACAAGGGAGATGCATTACCCAGCCTCTCTTTAGCCCCCAGCTGCCTCAAGGGGACATTCTGGGACACCGGCTCACTCTCCTGCCAACTCTTTTATGGATTTCAAGGGATGGATTGATGGGTTTATGTGTGTGTGGGTTTATATTCAATGGGTTTTGTTTTTATTTGCGTGTGTGTGTGTGTGTGTGGGTGTGTTTGTTGTGTTTTTCCATTTTTTTTTGTCTTTTTTTTGTTTTGTCTTCTTTTTCTTATATTGTTGGATTGTGGGTATTGTTTTCTTGTTTTATTCTTTGTTTTTTTGTATGTGTGTGTTTCTTTGTTTTATTTATTTTTTTGTCTGTTTTTCGTGTTTTTTCTTCCATTTTTTCTTTTTTTTCAGGATGTGTTGGTAGTATTTCCCTGTTTTTCCTTTGTTTTCTTTTCCTTGTTTATGTTTTGTTTGGTTTATAGGATACGTGAGTTCGTTTGTGTGTTTTCTGTTTGTTTATGTGAGTAAGAGGAGTATTAATTTCTTTCTCTTTCTCTCTTCTCTCTCTTTTTCCTCTTAACTTCATTTTTCTCTCCCATTTTCTTCATTTTCCTCTTCCCACACTCGTATTTCAGACAAGATTGTGTTTTTTTTAGTTTCGTCGTTTTTGCATTTAAATTTGTGCGTGGTGTTTTCTCTTATTCCTCGTTTTCTGTTGACATGCAAAATCTGGCGAAGGTAAAGAAAACGGGATGTTCGTCTTACTTAATTGCTTCCCCTTCATCTATAAATCTTATGTTGTCTTGCTTTGGTTCTCTCTCTCTCTCTCTCTCTCTCTCTCTCTCTCTCTCTCTCTCTCTCTCTCTCTCTCTCTCTCTCTCTCTCGTCCCATATCTCTTCCTTCTATTCCTATTTCATCTTTTTTTTTCCTTTCCATTTTCTTTTTCTTTATTTTTTGTCTCTATCTCGAATTTTACGCTTCTCTTCCTATCTCCATACATCTCTCTCTCTCTCTCTCTCTCTCTCTCTCTCTCTCTCTCTCTCTCTCTCTCTCTCTCTCTCAGGAAAATAATGCACGTGGAAATGAACCGTAGTGAAAATTCGCCTTTCTAACCAAAATAGAAAATAAATCACAAATATTACGTTTTCCTTTCCCTTTTTTTCCCATCAATTTTATTTACATCGAAGTCAAGATGTGGTGATTTTTTTTTCCCTCGGCACTCTCTCTCCCACTCTCTCTGTCTCTCTCTCTCTCTCTCTTGGTTACGTTTTCCTTTATGGCGTAGGAAGTGTTGCCAGAATGTGGATCTCATCTTTTTTTAGCCTCTCCGCTATTATAGGGGTTGGTTGTCGCTTTCCACTCGTCTGTCTGCCTTGACGGAACAAAGCAGATGCGAGGAGTGTACGAGTCGCCTCAGCCCGCGTTATAAATATTCGGTGACGGTAATAAAAGGAGCATTAGGGCCCCGCCGCGCTCAGGAGGACGAGAGCGAGAGGAAGAAAGAGAGAGAGAGAGAGAGGTGATCTTTTGTTTTGAGTGCTTCGCTGGGAATCTATTGTCAAAGGATTGTCTTGTGGTGTCTATAAGTCAGTCAAGTGTTAATTAGAAAGGATTGGATGCTGCTGGTGTGTAGTAGTAGTAGTAGTAGTAGTAGTAGTAGTAGTAGTAGTAGTAGTAGTAGTGATGCAATATTTTCCTTAGTTCGTATCTTACCCATTTTTATTCTCATTTCTCACTTAGACGTTAAAGAAAAAGACTCTATCCTCCTTTCCCTCCATCCCTTCATCCCTCCATCCTTCCCTCCATCCCTTTCCTTCCCTCCACTAACGCCCTTACGCAGGGAAACAAAACCATATTTGCATAACGCCTCACACATTTTCCTGAGACGTGAAATAGAAATACTAAATAAAAAATAAATAATGTGAGGAGGAGAAAGAGAAGGAGGAGGGGTGGGAAACGGAGAGGGGATACGGGTAAAGGGGAGAAGAGACTGGTGGGTGAGGGGAAAGGGTTGAAAAAGGCATGGGAACTGTCTAAGGGGAAGTTTAGCGATCCCAGACGTCTTGTGAGCGCCAGGAAGCCATAGAAAGGGTGAGCTTGTCTTGTCTGGATAATTAATGTGCCTGATGTAGCCTGGGAAGAGAAGAAGATGAGGAGGAGGAGGAGAGGAGGAGGAGGCAAAAGGCGTAGGGATATGAGATAGATGGAGGGGGAGGAAAGACAGACGGAGAAGGGAGCAGAAGATGTAGAAGGAAGCGAAGATGATAGGGATGTGTGAATAACAGAGAGAGAGAGAGAGAGAGAGAGAGAGAGATTTTTATTATCCACTAAAGTTGTTGTTACGCAAATTACAATAAAGTCAGTAGTTACAATAGACACATGAATTACAATAGCTTTAGAGAGAGAGAGAGAGAGAGAGAGAGAGAGAGAGAGACACGCAACACCTTACAACCGAACCCCTTCAGATACAGCGAGTTTGTCTGTCACTTATTCTATTTTTTAACAAAGAATGACTGGAGAGGACGAAGTTATGCGGCCCGCGAGCCAAATCCGGTTACGGGTCCGGATACGAGCAGCGTGCACGTAAGAATTTCCGATACCGCTAAGTTGGAAAAAGCGGCGAAGATTCTTACAAAAATTTCCCCATCAAACTTCAAACACGGAGGGGAAAAAATGATAATGACGTTGAAATATAGATCTAAACTCGAGCGTGTCATTTTTTTCGCCTCTCTTTTTATTACGGCAATGAAGGAAAGGATGGCAAAATAATCAAAGGTACAGAGAAACCCACAAGTCACAAGGCACCTATCTAACTACTAATAAAAGAGTCACGAACGCGTATCAACCAACTACTAAGATCCATATCATCGCGATCTTAACAACCGATCAGACTATTCCAACGTCCATTATGCTTACTACTCGTTACGACTCACTCACGACCCCTTTCATATAGTTACCGCTGTTCCTTCACCGCGCGCCGCTCCCATAACACCGCCAATCGCCCGCACATCAAGTTTTACGCGAGATAAGCTGACTTTCATATTCAAAGTTTGCGATAATAAGCGAAAAGTAAAGATCTTGCGGGTAGATTCCTTTGAGGGAGAGAGAGGGAGAGGGACTGACTGACTTCAATTTATTTTTGTATATTTGTGTTTTCTTGAAGGCGGCGCCATTAAATGTGTTTATATTACTGACTTCCTTGGTGTGGGTGGTTGTGTGGGGGGTAGGGAGGGATCTTAGAGGCCTGCTTAAGGTTATTATCAAAGTCTGGGGTATTTAGGCCTATACAGTTCACTCTCAGTCTACCACGCGTGTCCCCCCTCCTCCTCCTCCTCCTCCTCCTCGTCTTCCTTCATCTCCTCTTTCTCTTCGTCTTTTCTTTATTATTCCAACGACATCTTGATTTCCTGGTATTCAAGGGAAGAATTTGGCAGAAACAGTAAAGTTTATGGGAGGAATAAAGGGTGAAACACACACACACACACACACACACACACACACACACACACACACACATACGAGAAACATCTGCCTTTCAGACTTTATGGGAAAGACAGATTTAAGATACGGATTATTGATGGCAATTGGGGTATGGCCACCGCAACACCAGAGGCCTAAACCACACCCACGACACCCGGCAGGAATCACCTTTAAGACCCGAGGCGGTAAGGGTGAAGAGGGGACACGAGGGCGCGGGAGGAGACGGGGCTCTAATCACTCCTACCCGAAGATACCCAGGCAAAAAATACCTTACATAAAAACAGTAATTCAGTCCCTTTCCCTTCAACCTTTCCTCTCTTCCCTCCCACGCTCACTCTCCCTCTTCCCCTCATTCTCCTTCCCCTCTCTCTCACTCTCTCTCTCTCTCTCTCCTCCCAGACGCCTCAGCCCTCAATCCTTCTATGACCTTTGCTCTCCTCAAAGTGTGAAAAATGCGAAGACTCGTGAAATATTCTTGTTCTTCAGGAAATTTATCACTTTGTCTTTTATCTCCCCTTTATCATTTTGTTTCCCTTATTCGTGACCTTACATTCCTCTCCCTTGCCTCTCATCGATCATTCCTCCTCCTCTTCTCTCCTTCTCTGTCTCTCTTCTCTCACTTCTCTCTCTCGCTCTCTCGCTCTCTTGAGAAATAATTACTATACTTGTTATCATCTGTTTATTGTTCCCCTTTCAGATTATCGCTCTTATGTCCTATCCCCTCTCTCTCTTTCTCTCTCTGTCTCTCTCTCTCTCCCTGGTTTGTCTCTTATCTCAACATCTTCCCCCTTTCCTTCGCCCTCTCCTCCCCTCTTCTTTATCGCGTTTTATCCCTCGCGTCTCCCCTTCAAAGCATAACCACATTAGTGTTGGTTTATTAGCACAGGAAGAACAGTGTTGCCAGAACGAGCTTGCCACCTTGTCCTGCCGCTCCCTCCACCTAGCGGGGCCACAAACTCTGCTAGAACCCTTTCCGCAACCCCTCAGAACCCTCAAACACCCCATTTGAACCTCTTAGTCTCACTTGAACCTTGAGAACACCTGTCTTTGTATTTGAACCTTTGAAACTCTTACCATTTTTAATCCAACCCTTTGAAAACATCCAGAACCTAATTAGAACCCATATTAATGCTTAGGAATCCAAATAAAAGCTTTAGAGAGCATTAGAACCCACATTCTACCTCTTAGAACTTAATCAGAACCTCATTTTAAAGTTAACTCACCTTTATATGCCTTTAGAATCTTAATGCGTTACTCTAGAGCAGTTTCAGAACCTTTTTTTCAGAAACTCAAGAGAAAGCGTGATTCAAACTCCCCGCGTAAATAAGAACTCTTCCCCCTTCTCCTCGTATCCCTCACTATCACCTCCCTTCCCCCCTCCAGTGTGTCTCCCTCGCCCCCCCAGAGTCACGTGCACCCAGGGAATAGACCCCAGACAAAGGCTTCCCCCAGGGGCACCTCAGTTCGCCCTCCAGTTAATTAGAGTCACGAGTAAATGGGAAAATACCAAAACTTATTCGCATTTGGGGACCGAGAAGGCTAATTCCCAAAACCGCGTCGTGGGATTTGGTGTCAGAAAAATGGTCTCAAAAAATGGAGTTTCTATATACCACTCTGAAATATTAACATCCTTTTTGCTTTCTATCGACTCTCCTCTCTCTCTCTCTCTCTCTCTCCCTCCCTCCCTCCCTCCCTCCCTCCCTCCCTCCCTCCCTCCCTCCCTCCCTCCCTCTCATTGTCTATTAGTTGACATGCACACACGCAAATGCACGCAAATGTCTGTCTCTCTCTCTCTCTCTCTCTGTGTGTCTCTATCTCTAATTTTTCTCAAGTACATTCCTCGCTGGCTAATCAAAATATTAATCTGGTGTTTTGAGAATGCATGAATTCACTTCTCTTCACTCTGAGCTCCTTAGCACTCTTGGGATTCATTACTCTCTCTCTCTCTCTCTCTCTCTCTCTCTCTCTCTCTCTCTCTCTCTCTCTCTCTCTCTCTCTCTCTCTCGTACACTCAAACTTATTACAAGGCACTTATTTCCTCTTTCGAAATGCCCCTCTTCTCTCTCTCTCTCTCTCTCTCTCTCTCTCTCTCTCTCTCTCTCTCTCTCTCTCTCTCTCTCACGACAATAGCGATAAGAATAATAACGATAACGATGCTAAAGACGATAATGATGATAGTTAGGAAATACGTGGAAAAACAATCAAAGCGACATGAAGAACCTCCATAGAGTGAGAGACGACAGCTGTATTGCTGATAACAACCTTGATTGGACTTACTGATATCAATGAGCCTATAGTTATCTCCCTAGACGGCTGAGAGAGAGAGAGAGAGAGAGAGAGAGAGAGAGAGAGAGAGTAGGTTAGGTAATTTTTAATCTTCAGTGGTGCGTAGTGTGTTTTAGTCCTCTCTCTCTCTCTCTCTCTCTCTCTCTCTCTCTCTCTCTCTCTCTCTCTCTCTCTCTCTCTCTCTCTCTCTCGCTTACAGAAATACCTGCCGCCTCGCTCTACAAGATCATCGCAGTTAATGATGTCGCTCTTACTGTCATTCTGTGTACTGACCTCGCTATTCCCTCACTCGCCTCATGAATGTTGTATGAGGGTGTCAGCAGCAGCAGGAGGAGGAGGAGGAGGAGGAGGAGGAGGAGGAGGAGGGTGTTTTCGTATGCAATGTTGTCAGTCACTCAGTTGGTCCTTAGTTAAATCTCTCTCTCTCTCTCTCTCTCTCTCTCTCTCTCTCTCTCTCTCTCTCTCTCTCTCTCTCTCTTGTCGTTCTTATCATTGGTGTTAATTTTGTATCATTATTATTTTTATCGTTTTATCATTATCATCATCTTTATTACCAGAGAGAGAGAGAGAGAGAGAGAGAATCCACACACACACACACACACACAACAAAACAAAACAATAAAAATAATCAAAATAAAAGAGAAGATACACCCATTTATAAACACCACATCCAATCCCACAAAAGGAGACAATTAAGACGATCCGATCCTACAAACCCTCCATAAATGCGATCTGAACCCACAACAAGTCTCAGGCAGAGTGTTAAATCCCCTTATCACACCACTAATGAAATGCGCTAAAAAATACTCACTGAACGAGGGAACATTTGCCCCGTTGAGAAAAAAAAAGTAAAAAGAGGGTAAGAATGTTTAAGGAAAGAGGGGAAAGAGAGAGAGAGAGAGAGAGAGAGAGAGAGAGAGAGAGAGAGAGAGAGAGAGAGTAAGAGGGAGAGGTTAATCACGCAGTCCCCAGATTTTTTTTCAAAGGGGAGAAATGAAAGGGGAAAGGGAGAGACAGTGGTGAGGGGAAGAGGAAGAGGGAAGTAGGAGGAGGAGTAGGAGGAAGAAGAAGAGAGGAAGTGAGGAGAGAAAAATGAAGGTTAGAAATGGTTTAAGAGACGGAAAGAGAGAGAGAGAGAAAGAGAGAGAGAGAGAGAATAGTAAACATGACATATGAAAAAGAATAAAATAAAACACACATACTCTCTCTCTCTCTCTCTCTCTCTCTCTCTCTCTCTCTCTCTCTCTCTCTCTCTCTCTCGCTCTCTCTCATAATTAAAGGCAAAAAGTATAAAAGCACATTGAACGAGTTAATTCGGCGCATTGTGTAATTTGTGTCACAGAAAGAGTCATTCCCACACGCCAAAGTCTTTATTGCCGTTATTTCTGCCTAACACATTTGAACGCCTCAATATATCACGAGACAAATAGTAATACACAATATTTACACCAGCCCACTAATAAGCCAGCTAAAGGATTATCAATTAAACTCAATGGAAATAACTTTTGGGGCCTACGAGTGTATTTATGTATATTTATAAACCTCGTGCTTGTTTGTTTGTGTTCCTGTTGTTTACCTGATGAGAATTGGTCGTCACCTGCTTAATTAATATGTAACCCTTTTTTATTTATTTATTTTATTTTCCCCATTATTTTTTTTTAATGGTGTTCATATTTTATTATTTTTTTTGTTATTTTTCTATTCGTTTTCTGAGTTTCTCGTGTCATTTGAAAAATCATGTGTTTTTTTTTTTTTGTGTGTTTTGAAGTTATTTCTGTATAGAAATATAAAAAGATAAAGAAAAGGAAAGAAAATGTAAAAGTAAATATGATAAAGTGAATAAGAGAGGAGAGAGAGAGAGAAAGAAGACACAAACGTAGTGAAGGGAACAGGAAGAGGGGAGAGAATAAAAAAAGGGGAAGGAGGGGAAGTAGTGGTTGGATGGTTTGAGGGAGAGAGAGAGAGAGAGAGAGAGAGAGAGAGAGAGAGAGAGAGAGAGATAAAAAAGACAAGTAAGGGGAAGAATGAAGAGAAGATGGTGAGAAGAGACTTAGTGCGTTAGTGTGTGAGGGGAGAGAGAGAGAGAGAGAGAGAGAGAGAGAGAGAGAGAGAGAGAGAGAGAGAGAGAAGAGAGAGAGAGAAGAGACCGTGTCCTTTTGTGTCTGAGGACCGTGAGAACCCGTCAGAGAAGGAAGAGGAGGAGGAAGAGAAGGAGGAGGAGGAGGAGGAGGAAGGAGGAGGAAGAGGAATTCAAAACAACATTATTTTAACATTAAAGAAAAACGAGACAAAACAAAAACACGAAAGGAAAACTTGAAATAACAACAAAAAAACGAGAGAGAGAGAGAGAGAGAGAGAGAGAGAGAGAGAGAGAGAGAGAGAGAGACAAACACACATAGACAACAATAGAAGTCTTAGAATCAAGCTGGACCATCATCTTTCAAGGGACCCATTTAGAATAACAGAAAGAGGTTATTGTTGATGATCACAGCCACACTTGTTGCCGGCAATAGATCTGAAGGTTACGTCAACACACCACCAAGTACTTAATAGTCAGTTACACAGCAATATCTCAATACTCCGAAGGAAAGCTTTACTCTAGAACGCTGACCTCCATTCAAGGTTACGTCCACATCAAAGGTTAAAACGATACCAAAGCAGACACACACACACATACACACACACAGACACACACAGACCCAGGATTACATAGTTCGTTTTAGTATAAGGATTCCTGGCGTACCTTTCAAATTAGCACTCAGGTAAGGCCGCTCCTGTGCTCCATTATGCTACAATTAATTGATGTGTTTATGTAAGATTGTATGCTTGATCGCAGTGCTAGGAGAAAAGTGGCCAGTGTGTGTGTGTGTGTGTGTGTGTGTGTGTGTGTGTGTGTGTGTGTGTGTGTGTGTGTGTGTGTGTGTGTGTGTGTGTGTCGGATGCTTGCACGGAAGAAGTGAGAGCGAAACGAACACTAGGGACTCGAGAAATGTTTCCTGCGGGAGGGAAGATAAAGCGAGGGAAGGAGGGAGGGACGGAGAGACGGAGGGACAGCAAGAGGATGAGGAGGAGGAGGAGGAGGAAGAGGAGAAGGAGGGAAGCTGAGGAGAAATTAGACATTTACCTACAAAACCTCATTACCTCAGATTACCTGTAATGACCATTGGAGCTTGTAATTTTCTGCATTATGGATTACGTTACGTCCATCTGCCTTGAGCTAACTTGAGGAATTTGTCATCGTAGTGGAAACAGAAGGCGCTTTTCTTCCTCCTTGACGATCATTGGCTGCCCGATGAGACTCCGCACCAATCACCGCCGTCCGTTGGCTTCCCTCGCCCTCTCCAGACCTCCAGACCTCCGCATAAGGACAGTCTTTGCTCTGACGTACGGTAATCTTCACGCATCGTACGAAACTCAAATGCGGGAGGTGAAGTACGATATTGATACTGTTACCAGATGCTCCACCGCCCAGACACAGACCCAGAGAGAGAGAGAGAGAGAGAGAGGTATTCAGAAACTCTTTACTTTTTCACTACAACTATTTTCCAAGATTACAGAGATGATTAACGGGATTTTCAAGAGCGTTTTTCTAGTTAATAATGTAGAAATAATGTCATTCTGTCTCTAGAACCGTAAAAACACAATTAGAAATGCTCAATTCTCTCACCACAGCTGATGATTAAATAGTTTTCAAGTGTTTTTCCAGTTAATAATTTCGAAATCTTGTTACTCTGCCTCTAGAACCTCAAAAACGCTCTTAAAAACGGTTAATTCTCTCACCACTATCATTTTTCAAGACCATAGACATGAATAGACAGGTTTTTAAAAGTGTTTCTCCAGTTACTAATGCAGAAATCTTGTCAATCTGCCTTTACGATCTTAAAAACACCTTAAAAATTTATCAGTTTAAGTAAAGCCTTTTGAAATTATGGAGAAGCACATAAGTGTTTGAGAATACGAACCTAAGAGAGAGAGAGAGAGAGAGAGAGAGAGAGAGAGAGAGAGAGAGAGAATCATAGCATCACCAGCTTGAAATCTAGTGGAAATTAAGAAACGGGAAAATATTTTTGGGGGGATAAAAACTTGCATATGGCGAGGACATTTGGTTCGCTCGGTGACGCTTACAGGGTGAATTGACCACTCTCTCTCTCTCTCTCTCTCTCTCTCTCTCTCTCTCTCTCTCTCTCTCTCTCTACCGATTTATTTGTCCGAAAAAAGGAAAAAGGTCGCACAGGGAAGGGGGAAAGCGAGTGTTTTTACGTGTAAGTTTTGAGTGAGTCGTTGTTTTTGGTGCTACGAAGGCAAGTGAGAGAGAGAGAGAGAGAGAGAGAGAGAGAGAGAGAGAGAGAATTTAGTGGATGCGTGTAAGGAAATTGAAGTTTTGTTGTGTGTTTTGGGGGTTGATAAGTGTAGAGAGAGAGAGAGAGAGAGAGAGAGAGAGAGAGAGAGAGAGAGAGAGAGATCAGTTGCATTATACCATCACACACACACACACACACACACACACACACACACACACACACACACACACAGTTGGTTGTCTTCATGTACAAGTCTTGCCAATTATCATATCACGCAGACAGTCACGGCCTCCCCACACACTCTCTCTCTCTCTCTCTCTCTCTCTCTCTCTCTCTCTCTCTCTCTCTCTCTCTCTCTCCACTAAGATGAAATTGGCCACATCAATATGCAAGCTCGTTTTCTTTCGTCTTTACCGTCCATGAGATATCTGGAGACCGAATCACCTCCTCCTCCTCCTCCTCCTCCTCCTCCTCCTCCTCCTCCTCCTCCTACTCGTCCTTTGTCTCCTCCTCCCTCCGTGTTTAGCCTCAATGATTTCTCTCTTCTCTTGTGTGTGTGTTTTTTGCATCCTTATTATTATTTACGCTTGAAGCTTGAGCAATTCTCTCTCTCTCTCTCTCTCTCTCTCTCTCTCTCTCATGCTGTATTTTCCTCATATTTTCCCTATTTTATCTCAGTTTTCTTGCTTTTTCTACGTGTTTTGGTGTCCGCGTCCGCCGCTAGAGGGAAGGAAGAAAATGGGAGACTGGGTATCCATTTTTGGCGCCTCTGTGGAAAGGAAGGCTCTGGATTTATTAGGAGAGATTTAATTATTATCTACGACTTCCTTCTTTAGTCTTATGTTAAATCGGTCTGCTTCTGTGTGTGTGTGTGTGTGTGTGTGTGTGTGTGTGTGTGTGTGTGTGTGTGCTGTATGTAACTGTCTTCGTATACGTTCAATTAAACATCCCTAATTTTCATTCCTGTCCGGATAAATAGAGCAGGAAAGAAGCGGATTCGAATTGCCTACTGTTCGGTTCAATTCTCTCTTTCTTTTCTCCTTCTTCTTCTTCTTCTTTTTCATCTTCTTCTTCTTCTTCTTCTTCTTCTTCTTCTTCTTTTCTTCTTCTTCTTCCGTCCCTCTCCTTTCACGCTTCACAGAGACGACGAAGATAAGCAAATTTCTTCCCCCTCCTCCTCCTCCTCCTCCTCCTCCTCCTCCTCCTCCTCCTCCTCCATCTGTCGTTCCTCACATATAGAAGAGACCAACCAGAGAGAGAGAGAGAGAGAGAGACGCAGTATGGTAGATGGGGGGAGTCCTTCTTGCTCTTCTATCAACATCCTTCACTTAGTCTGGAGTTATGAATTAATGCTCTCTTGTTTCTCCCTCGGGTGTGAGTCAGTGAGTCAGGGGAATGGTGAGTCAGGCTGGTGACGCCCTCATTAACTGGTGCGAGGGACAGTGATGGGGGTGGTGGTGATGGTGGTGGTGAGGTGGTGATAGTGGTGGTGATGATGATGGTGATGTGTGTGGAAGGACTCAGGGATTTTTGTTATTATAGTTGACCTTGTTACTACTTCTACTATTACTTCTACTACTGCTACTGCTACTACTACTACTTCTACTATTACTTCTACTACTGCTACTGCTACTGCTACTGCTACTACTACTACTACTACTACTACTACTACTACTACTACTACTACTACTACTACTACTACAATAATGATAACAACAATGATAACAAAAACACAAATAATAACAACAAAAATGACAAAACTGATAATAACACAAACAGAACACGAATGAGGAAACACACACACACACACACACACACACACACACACACACACACACACACACACACACACACACACACTGGAAAAAAAACAAGTTCTTAATTAAGGTAAGTTGATCTGGGCGTTATTAGTCTCAGCTAGCACGAACACCTCCATTACCTGTGATCTAATTAGTCCTTTCTCTTCCCAGGTACGTTGTGTGAAGGACGAGGACTGGAGGGTGATGATGATGAGAAGGAGGAGGAGCAGGAGGTTGAGTAGGAGGAGGAGGAGA
Source organism: Portunus trituberculatus (assembly GCF_017591435.1). Classification (NCBI taxonomy): domain Eukaryota; kingdom Metazoa; phylum Arthropoda; class Malacostraca; order Decapoda; family Portunidae; genus Portunus; species Portunus trituberculatus. The sequence goes on from NC_059258.1 coordinate 1,344,985, forward strand.
GGAGGGAGGAAGAGCAGGGAGTGAAAAAGAGGCTGAGTTTGAAGGTAAGGTTAAAGTTAAGAAAAGCATTGTGGGTTTTGAAATGTTTTGTGTGTGAGGTTAGTTTGGATTAAATTGGGTTTGGTTTTAGTTAGGTTAGGTTATATGATGAAAAAGGACGATGATAATTGAATAGGGAGAGAGATAGAGGCAAGAAACAGTAGAGGTAACACAAGAGAAGTGAAATTGTACGCAATATTATGAAAACAACGTAGAATATGACCATAACATTGTGGTATTTTAGAAGAAGGAAATGTAGAGAGAAAGAGACGAGAAGATGAGTAAGATTAGACAATTAAAAGATAAACTAACACTGCTTCACTAATGCTATGCTATTTTAGAAGGATGTAAAGAAAGGAAAACGAGAGAGACAGGTAAGACCATACAAGCTAAACTAACGCTGTATTATCTAATGCTATGCTACGTTAGAAGAATTTTGAGAGAAGTAGAAGTAGAGTAGGATTAGAAAATACAAAGATAGATTAACAGCTCCTCTAATCTTATACTACGTTAGAAGGGTATGAAGAGAGAAGAAACGAGAGATATACAGTAAGATAAGACTGTAAAGGGAAACTAACATGAAATCTTTAGTGTTATGATATTAGAAGAATATTAAGAGACGAAATCGAAAAGATTAAACTGTACATAGATAAACCAACATAGAATCTTTAGTTTAATACTGTTAGAAGAAAAGGAGGAGAAATATTAGATTGTTTAAAGGCAAACCAACACTAAATTTGAGTTTTATAGCTAAAAGATGAAGAACAGAGAGAGAGAGAGGCAGAGGAATACTAGACAGAGAGACAGAGATAGAGACCACAAAACAAACCCAGGAATTCAAGTCTTATTGCTAAAAGGATGAAGAATAGAGAGAGGCAGAGGAATACTTAAGAGAGGCAGTGAGGGACAGATAGAGACAGCAAAGGCAAGGGAGAGAGAGATTGGAAAGTTTGGTCACACCCCACCTTCGCTTCTGATTGCCTCTCCTACACGCTTGGTTCATTTGTGTGTAAAAAGACGTGAAGTGCTGTACTTTTTTTGCCTTGGGATCTGTTGAGTTGTTAGGATGTCCTCCGCGCCCGGAACTCCCTAATTGCAAGCGTGAAGGTCTTACGCATTTGTTAATACCGCCAGATTGAAGGAAATGATGCACCCAAGAGCTTATTTCGTACACTTACCTCAGGGAAAATTGACTTCTGTTAATAACTTGCACTCAGGTGAAGGGGAGGAAGTACTTCACTCATGCATTTTGTTACCCTTATTTTCTTTTTTTTCTTTTTTTAATTTGCGGCGGAAAATGAGATTCGATTCACTAACTTGAAGGGTAAATGGGATATGTTTGTCATTCACGCTACGCTGATGATTTGTGTTTTATTTATTTCATTTTATGTTATGGTTTGTGTGTGATGATTGAGGTTGCTTGAAGAGGCGAGTAGAGGAAGGATAGAAAAATAGAAAAAAATAAATAAATAAAAATAAGAAGGATATAAGAATAGAAAAAAGAGAAAATGAGGAAGAAAGGGAAAAAGGAAAGAAAAAGAAAAAATACCATAAAAGAAAGGAAAAGAAGAAAGTGAGAAAGAAAAGGATGAAAGAAGAGAAAAGGAGAGAGGATAAAAGAGAGAAGTATGGAAGAAAGGAGAAAGTGAGAAAGAAAAGGATGAAAATGAGAGAAAAAGAAAGGAAACAATAAAACAGAGAAGAAGGAGGAAAAGAAAAGTATGAAAAAGAGAATGAAAACGATAAGAGAGAAAAAGGAAAGAAAGAAAGGAGAAAGTGAGGAAGAGAAGAATAAAAATGAGAGAAAAAGAAAAAACAATAAAAGATACATGAAGGAAGGGAAGAAAGAGAAAAGGAGAAAAAAAAATAAAAAGGGAGAAAAGAAAAGAAACAAATGAGTAAGAGATAAAAAAAAAAAAAACACAAGAATGGTCAGTGTAGATTGAATGCGCAGAATTGGTAAAGACTTCCGCCTGTCTGTCTGTTCTGCGCATGGTCAAACTGTTAGCGATGGTTAGCGGTGGTTGCGTGCTGCCGTGGCCGCCTCACCAACCCGCACTTAAGCTGACGCGACGCCGCTACTATTTCATGTGCTATTGACCCCAAATATCCGCTAATCCGCAGAAATAAGACGGAACCCACTTGTCTATCATCCGAATTTCACGTCTCGAAAGGTTCCGAATTCCTGCTTCTCTTTCTCTCTCTTCTTCTTCTCTTTTTCTCTTTTATTTATTTTTCTTTATGTTTTGTGGTTGGTGTTTTTTTTTTTCTTTTTTTTTTTTTCTTTTTCCATTCATTCGTGTTTATATCCTGTAGTGTTTTGTGTTTATTCCCTCTATTTTCGGAGTGTTTTTTTTTTGTGGTTTTGCACACACACACACACACACACACACACACACACACACACACACACACACACACACACACACACACACACACACACACTCTCTCTCTCTCTCTCTCTCTCTCTCTCTCTCTCTCTCTCTCTCTCTCTCTCTCTCTCTCTCTCTCTCTCTCTCTCTCTCTCTCTCTCTCTCTCTCTCTCTCTCTCTCTCTCTCTCTCTCACACACACACACACACACACACACACACACACACACACATACACATGAATATCAGCCCGGCATTCTGTGTGTGTGTGTGTGTGTGTGTGTGTGTGTGTGTGTGTGTGTGTGTGTGTGTGTGTGTGTGTGTGTGTGAGCGTTTCCTCGCGTGCTATCGGGGGCCAAAGAACCTGGTGATGCTGATATACCTGCCCCCTAATCACATGTCTCTCTATTGTGACTTAATCATTAGCGTGACTTACTACCTGGGCGCGGCGGGAGGCGGCGGAAAGACACTCATTTACCCTCGTAAGTCTGTCACGTGACTTTACGTATCGGAACGGTTAAGTCGGCTTACCTCACAAATAATAGACCTAATGTATTCCTCGGCCTATAAGACTCTATCCCCCACCATCCCCATCTCCCTCCCCCTCACACGCACACACACACACACACACACACACACACACACACACACACACACACACACACACACACACACACACATACACATGTTTCAAAGTATGTATCGCTGATATTTCCGTTCTGTTATCAAAATTTCCACGTTTTCTGTTTATCATCGTTTCTTTTAAGCCTTTCTCCTTCTCTCCCCTTAATTCTGTGAAGGGAGGGATTCGAGGGGTAAAGAGAAGGAAAAAGGGGAAAAGAAGTTACAAAGTCAGTAGATTAATCCCTTTAAATCCAGCCTTGTCATGAACATCCACAGTTACAAGGAAATTGACTGGTGCCGCGCCGTGTACAGACCTGAAGATGGATTGCCTGCCAAGCTAAACCCCTTCAGTCACGCGTTACAAAGGGCTCCCTCCTCCTCCTCCTCCTCCTCCTCCTCCTCCTCCTCCTCCTCCTACGGCCGCGTCTGCCTGCTCTAATCTGTTATGAAACCCTGACATTCTTCTCTGCTTGCCTTATCGCTCCGCCAGACTGACAAGGGAAGGATGACATTTACCACTGCTTGCCTGCCCGCCGTCATTCATCCTCTGTTTCTCTTTTTCGCCCTCGTCTCATTCGGTAGTCTCGTGGAATCTCGTGTTTTCTCGTGTTTTTTTTTCGTTTTTTTCGTGTTTTTTTTTCGTGTTGTCTTGTTTTTCTCGTGTTTTCTCGTGTTGTCTCGTGTTGTGTCGTCACTCCTCACGGTCGCTGAAAGTAAAATTACACTTGATTTCCTTCTTTTCGTGTATAAATTTTGCTTCTTGTGAAATATAAGCAGTGAGGCGGAGGGAGAGAATTCACAGCGTCATGATACTACAGACGTATGATCGGAAGTGTCATTTCTCTCTTGCATAATGTTAGTCTCTCTCTCTCTCTCTCTCTCTCTCTCTCTCTCTCTCTCTCTCTCTCTCAACGGTTTTCAAGGATGTTTTGTGGCTTTCTAGTGGCAGATTAACAAGATTTCCACATTATTCATACGAAAGCACTATTGAGAACACTGTTAATCGTCTCTGTGGCATTAGAAAACACAGTAACAGAGAAAGAGAGAGAGAGAGCAAACGTTTTTGCACACTGACCTTACTCTCTCTCTATCTCATATCCTAACTGACTCGTGGCCTTCCCTCCCTATCCATCTATCGAAGTGGGAGTCAGCTTGCGTGTAGGTGGCTGACTCACTGACCACCACCACCACCACCACCACCACTAGCGCAATCTTCGTGTATAGATTTTTATTATTGCAGGCTGTCAAGGGCGGCTATTGCACCTCAAGCTTGGGGAAGAGAGGCCTTAGGGACGCTGGGTCGTGCAGGTCGTGGTGGGTTAGCACGGCAGTCGTTCATGGGAGATATAGGAAGGGAGGGAGAGGGAGGGAGAGGGAAGTTTAAGGCAGAGGAAGGAATAAGAAATGGTTTGTGGGTTTCTGGGAACGAGCTGTCAGCAGGAACGATTGTGAACGTCAGGAAGTGTGTGTGTGTGTGTGTGTGTGTGTGTGTGTGTGTGTGTGTGTGTGTGTGTGTGTGTGTGTGTGTGTGTGTGTGTGTGTGGATTGCTTCTCCCAGGCAGGTGGACGGGTCGGGAAGAGCTTTATATTGCAGGTCAACAAGGCAGGGACATCAGTGGCTGGCTGGCTGAATGGCTGACTGACTGACTGACTGGCTGGTTGGTTGGCTTGGTGACTGACTGACTGACTGGTTGGTTGGCTTGCTGTCTGATTGACTGACTGACTGGCTGGCTTGTTGGCTGACTGACTGACTGACTGATTGACTGATTGACTGACTGGCTGGTTGACTGGCTGACTAGCTGGCTGACCTCCGTGTTTCATCTGCCTGAGGAAATATAATATGACCTTGCATGATCACCCGTTCTGACAATGCTCATAAATACTGAGCAAAAAGACGCAATTGGCTGAGCTTTATTTACCCTGAGAGAGAGAGAGAGAGAGAGAGAGAGAGAGAGAGAGAGTGTGTGTGTGTGTGTGTGTACCATTGTGCCCTCACCTTACCTATCACACTCACCTGCTGACACTCACCTGTTGTTACTGGCTCACCTGTCACGCTCGGTCACCTGTTCGATCCTCACCTGTCACCCTCACCTGCCGCCCTCACCTGTCCAACCCCCCACCCCATCGGTACACCCCCCTCATCACCCCGCACACCCCTCAGTCAGCCTCGTATGAGTCGAATATCGTATTTTTTGCAGTATTACGCCAGAGAGAGAGAGAGAGAGAGAGAGAGAGAGAGAGAGAGTAGTACCAAGCCTCATACATACATTTATACATACAGATTATACATTGCGACACATAAAAGCATATCACACGTACAGACAGACAGATGCAGACACTAAAAAAAAAAAGATGATCCATCGGTTTCATCAAAATGCTACAATTTTATAGATTCATTGTGGAGTCAGTCAAAAAAGGAGAGAACAAACCTGATGAAAAAATGCCACTTTAATTCCTGTCAATCAGAATTATTGTTTAGGGCGGAAAAAAATACAATACCTCACCTTTTTGATAATAATAGTAATAATAATAATAATAATAATAACAATAATAATAATAGTAATAGTAATAATAACAGTGTCGTGCAGTCAGGTATCGGAAACCCTGACGTCAAGAATAGATTACCTGTGACTTACCTGTGATTTACCTGTAATTTACCTGTAAGACCCGACCAAGGTGAACCGTGGTGCCTCATTACACCTTGCAAACACACACACACACACACACACACACACACACACACACACACACACACACACACACACACACACACACACACACACACACCTGTTCCTTATAGCTTACCTGTCGACCGATCTTCCTTTAGAACCTTGATTTTTGGGAGTCACGAAAAAGGTGGAGGTTGTGTCCGTGATCTTATTATTCCAGGTGACATACAACACACCTGTCTGATTTGTCTATTGATCTGACGAAGGGAATGGCTGGGCTAGAGAGAGAGAGAGAGAGAGAGAGAGAGAGAGAGAGAGAGAGAGAGAGAGGATCGTAGAATCATATAGATGTGCTTGCTACGTGATATTAAGGAATTCAACTTCATATATCTGAGTCACGTAATGGTTATTGGTCTTATTTACGGGTTGTGGATCATGGCGGCCTCATTAATCTCACCTGAGGTTCACAGTGGCCCTGATCGAAGCCCAGGTGACAGGTGAGGCGCGTGTCCGAGGCGGGAGAGAAGGAATCAGGTCTCATTTATACTCACGAATTGACTCACGGAATGAATCACGTAAAGGAGTAGAAGTTAGGTGTCACGAAATCACCCACGAAACTCACGGAAATACTCACGATAAGGTTTATGAAGCCTCAAAATAACTGACTCGTGTGTGTGTGTGTGTGTGTGTGTGTGTGTGTGTGTGTGTGTGTGTGTGTGTGTGTGTGTGTGTGTGATCGTAAAGTGAGTAAAAATAATGCATGATTTTTTTTTTTCACATTAAGGTAAATGGGAATATCAACCTTAACGAATTGCAACAAATATTTATGTACCATTTATGACTTAACTTTTTTTTTTCTTATATACCCTCCCTCTCTCTCCTCCTCTTCCTCCTCCTCCTCCTCCTCCTCCTCCTCCTCCTCCTCCTCCTCCTCCTCCTCCTCCTCCTCCTCCTCCTCCTCCTTCATAGCACCAATAAGCTACAAAAACAAAGGATAGAAAGGAATCAGGCAAGACACATTACCTAAATCATTTATTCTGTTCCTTTATACATATAGTTAGCAAGAGAAGTAATAGCAGGTAACCCGTCATGCAGAAACACACCAGCTGGGAATTACGTGACATGCCGGGAAGAAATACACGACCGGGTGTAATTCTGGCAACACAAACACAGGTACATATTCATACACGTCTTTTCTTGTAGGTATAAGAGAGGAATTAAGGTGAAATATGTATATGTATATGGTGGCTCAGTGGTAAATGTGTAAAGGGACGAGTGTGTCCAGGTTCGAATCCCCCTCCCGTTCCCTCCGGCTTGTCGTGACGCCATAAACCACAGGAAGATTGACATGATTTATATTTTATGTTATTGATATTCCTCTAACCTGAGTAGGTGTGTGTGCGTGCGTGTCAGTCAGCCAGCCAGCTCGTGTGTGTGTGTGTGTGTGTGTGTGTGTGTGTGTGTGTGTGTGTGTGTGTGTGTGTGTGTGTGTGTGTGTGTGTGTTTTGGTAATAGGTAAGGTCTTTCTTTTTTATGTGTGTGTTTGTGTGTGTGTGCGTGTGCGTGTGCGTGTGTGTGTGCGTGTGCGTGTGTCTTTATGTGCGTAAACCGTCTCAGGAACTTTAAAAAAATCCCCAGAAAAACACACACACACACACACACACACACACACACACACACACACACACACACACACACACACACACCACAAATAATGCACATTCGTCATTTCCTGCACAGAGCTCACAAAAATATCCTTCACAGATGACTCGTGGAACACACCTGTCTTACCTGCCTTCCGTTTTCAATTAGTTATCCCGTTTTTGCTCAGGGGTCACCTCGGAATGTACTACAAAATGACTTCCCTTGGCGAGGAATTCACAAACGAGCGATTTTTCCTCTTCACGTTATCACGGCTCTGTAATTCTTAGTTTAGTGTTGCAATTGTCAAAACTTTCTCGAATTTTTGTCTCAGGGCGTCAAGAGGTAAAGAAAGTGATATTTTTTCGCTGTTCACCTCCTTTCCTTGTTACTGAAGCATAGTATAATGATAAGATATGTCAATTGATAAGTAAATGGACACTAAAGAGGCTATTTGATGGTAATATTGTCTTACAGTCCACATAAGTATTTAGAAGGCTGGTAGAAAAGTGTCTTAGAAGTTTTAAATGAAAAGGTGACGATAGGAAAACTTAATGACTAATAATTGACCATACGTGCTCAAATTATGTATAACTGGTGTTCTTAACCCTTTCAGTACCGTAACGTGTTTTTATATCCATTCTGCTTACTATTTCGTGATTTTATACAGCTTCAGAAATTTATGTGGGGATTAAATATAGTGAAGACTCTACCCACTAATCTTCCGACCTCCATAGACGCTTCCTAATTTAAATAATACGGTCTAATCGTACACAAAACCTAAAGTAGAAATGCGTCCCAGTACTGAAGGAGTTAAGGTACTTTTATCAACTAACCCTTTAAAAAATAGACAGAACACGCTATCATTGACCACTTCAACTACCAATCAATCACAAACTACACTCCACACGTAAAATATGAAGACTCGATAGAAAAGCTCACGTGTTCTCCAAATATTGACATGTAACAGAACATTTGACGTGAAGAAAAGTGACGTATAGAGGGAAAGACTGTTGATGACTCGGCATAGAGGTGAGGCAATGTTGCGATAAGTCTCAGTATGGACACGTGGTCTCACAAAACACCATGGACACACCCAGCACCTTGGTTATATATCCTAAGCCTCTTACTTCAATTAGACAAACTTTTCATTAATCACTAACATCTATGCGACACTTCTCTCCGTCATAGCCATCTTGAAACATGTCACTGGTAATGTAGATAAGAGTTTGACCTTTTTATCTCCTTTACACGTGTAGGTGATGAAAAATATTGTGTTCTGGGCTTCCAATTAACCTGTTCTTGTAGGGATTATAAGAGTTGTGTTCATTTTATCGCCTCTGTTCTTGTTGGTGATTGTATAGGATTGTGTTTCCTTGGTTAGTCCCTTCAATACCAGGACGCGTTTCCATATTAATTTGGTGATTTTGTACAGCTTCAGGATCTTATGCGGGGTATTAAAATTGTGAAGATTGTGGCCATTAATCTTGTGACCTCCATAGACTCTTCCTAATGTTGATAAAATGGTCTGTCTAATCGTACACAAATCTCAAGGTAAAAATGTGTCCAAGTACTAAAAGGGTTTAAGGTGGTTGGATTTGATAGTGGAAAGGTGTAAGCGCCACGGTGATGCAGCAGCTTGAGAAGGAAGAACAAAAGCTTGCTGTATTCACACGAGGAACTAAAGGAAGCGAAACTATCTTTATATTCGTCTTTTTTCATCCGCGCATTACCCCAACGTCATATGGCGGCGCATGGAAACACAGTGACTATCTCAAATATACAACGTGGAAAAACAATAACTTCTCACACCAGCGCCTCGATACTGACGCTTCTTATCGCTGCATTTTGTGGGCGTCAGATGGCGGCAACGTGGAAAAACAATAACTGTGTGTGTGTAATGCTCTGCCGCAAGACGTCAGTTGCTATTACTCACACACACACACACACACACACACACACACACACCACCCACAACGCTCTCTTCACCCACCTTCTATTCTCCCCACGTTCCTCTCCACGCCTCCCCGCCTTCCTGGACCATAAGGCAGCGCGGCAGACACGTATTAATTACCATTTTCATCATGGCTCTTCATTACACATGCGCGCCGCCACCTGCCGCGCTGTACTGACGGATAATTACTGCCCAACATACCTGCCTTACCTTCAAATACCGTGCTTAGAGCTTCACTGAGAGACGGGGAAACTTACACTACATTCTCTCTCTCTCTCTCTCTCTCTCTCTCTCTCTCTCTCTCTCTCTCTCTCTCTGGTAAGCTTTTATCTATTTTTCTTTTTTTCTTCGCTTCTTTTTTAAGTTATTTGTGTATGTGAAGTGCTCTCTCTCTCTCTCTCTCTCTCTCTCTCTCTCTCTCTCTCTCTCTCTCTCTCTCTCTCTCTCTCTCTCTCTCTCTCTCTCTCTCTCTCTCTCTCTCTCTCTCTCTCTCTCTCTCTCTCTCTCTCTCTCTCTCTCTCTCTCTCTCTCTCTCTCTCGTTCTTAGGAATCCTCATTTTCTATCGTACTTCCATGTGTGTGTGTGTGTGTGTGTGTGTGTGTGTCGTGGCAGTGGTTGGTGGATAGATGGATGAAGATTTATCCATCGCTTCTGTCAACATCCATTTTTCAACTCTTGGCATCCGCGAAGAAGCAGAGAAGAGGAAGGAATAAATGAGGAAGAAATGCTTGTGATGAATATATATATAAACACACGAGGGAGGCAAAACAGAGTAGTCTCCCCTCTA